>NW_022196906.1:72535622-72541328 GCF_008632895.1 Mastomys coucha | reverse complement strand
GGTGACATGAGACTTGGCCAAACTTTTAATATTTCTCAGTCTTAGGAGAGGAGAGAGGAGTGAGATGGAATGACTTTTTAAATGCTGCAATAAATTCTCCCAGCCCGAAGATTATTTCATTTATTTATTTATTTATTTATTTATTCACTTTACATCCGGATCGAAGCTCCACTCCCTCCGGGACAAGCATACTTTTATTTGTGCTTCCTAGCTGACAAACAACACTACACTTCCCTGTCCTGGTACAGTCCATATTTACATTTGAACTGGTTATAGAATGTATGTAAACATATGCCTAGGGAGCTGGAGCAATGGCTCAGCAGTTAAGAGCACTTATTACTTGTCTTAGTCAGGGTTTCTATTGCCTCGATGAAGCCCCAAGCCCAAAAAGCAAGTTGGGGAGGAAAGGATTTATTTCCACATCACTATTCATCACTGAAGGAAGCCAGAACAGAAACTCCTACGGGCAGGCAGAAAACTTGACAGGGGACCCGATACAGAGGCCATGGAAGGGTGCTGCTTACTGGCTTGCTTTCACCCTGCTTTCTTATAGAACCCAGGACTACCAGCCCAGAGTGGCACCATCTACAATGGGCTGGGCTACCCCCAACCAATCACTAATTACGGAAATGCCTTATAGCTAGGTCTTGTGAAGGCATTTCTCAGTTGAGGTTCCCTCCTTACCAGTGACTGTAGCTTGTGTCAAATTGACATAAAACTAATTAGCAGAACACTTGTGTTTGTTTCTCAGAACCCACACTGTGGCTTAGGGATGTCGGTAACTCTGGTACTGGAGTATCTGATGCCCTCTTCTGATCCCTGTGGGCCCTTTATGTATATGGTGCACAGATACACATGCAGGCAAAATGCTTGTATACATAACATAGAAATAAATAGGTCCTTAAAAGTTAAACAAAGAGGGGGCTGGTGAGATGGTTCAGCGGGTAAGAGCACAGATGGCTCTTCGGAAGGGTCATGAGTTCAAATCCCAGCAACCTCATGGTGGCTCACAACCACCTGTAATGAAATCTGATGCCCCCTTCTGGTGCGTCTGAAGATAGCTAGAGTGTACTCATTTATAATAAATAAATCTTAAAAAAAATTAAGCAAAGATATTCAAAAGTAGTTTTTTTTAAAGATTTATTTATTGTTATATGTAAGTACACTGTAGCTATCAGAAGAAGGCATCAGATCTCATTACGGATGGTTGGGAGCCACCATGTGGTTGCTGGGATTTGAACTCAGGACCTTCGGAAGAGCAGTCAGTAACTGCTGAGCCATCTCTCCAGCCCCTCAAAAGTAGTTTATACTACTGAACACTGTGTGTATGTGTGTATATGTGTATGTGTGTACTGTGTGTATGTGTGTATTTGTGTGTAAAGAGAAGCACACACACACGTTGGTGGAGAGAGATAGAGGGAGAGAGAATACAAGTTATAAGCTCAATAAAGAATGAATTTTCAAAAAAAGAATGAATTTTCAAGGGAAAAAAAAAGCCAACAAATGTGCTTTGAATAATTTTGGCTGTTTCTTCATTGTCCACAAAGAAAAAGTGGTGTGTGCCTGTGCGTGTAAGATATTTATGCATACTTCTGTATCATATACTTCTCTCTTGCTGTGATAAAGAACCAAAAGCAACTTATGGAAGAAAGAGTTCATTCTGGATAATAGCTCCAGAGGGGAAAGAGGGTAAGTCCGGAATGGTGGGAGAGGAGCAGCAGCAGGCAGTCAGAGCAGCAAGCTGAGCGCTCATGCCTCCAATCACATACGGAACATGTGAGAGCAAACTGGATGCGAGCGAGGCGAGGCCAGGCAAGGCTATAACCTCTCAACGCAGCAAGGCTCCACTCCCTAAAGGTTCTGGAACCTCCCCCAAATAGTACCACCAGCCAGAGACCACATGCTCGAATACATGCGTCTACGAGGGACATTTCTCAGTAAAATCTCCACAGTGGTCTTAAAGGGTCTTCAACCTGCAGGCTGCCTAGTGTTTATATCAAGCCAGCCTTTTCTGCTCCCTAGGGGACCTCTCTTCAGCTGTCGAGCCTCAGCCTCAAAGCTGCTTGGGGGTGGAATGCCTCACCTTGCTTTTCCTTCACCTCACCCTCATGGGTCAGTCTCTATCAGAATGTCCTTTCTTCTGTCACCTTTCTTCCTCACTTTGAGTTACATGTGGATTCAAATCCTCGCTCTAACTCGCACACGACCCCTTAGACAGCAGCATTACCAGGAGCACCCAAGGGCAGTCTCTATTTCTGAGAGGCATTGCAGGATCCTTTAATTTCTTACTGGCTCGGCTTAAACCTCTTGACTGCCTGTGGGTACTGGTGAGGTGAACCTTTGGTAGAGACAGTGGGCGGTGACATAGCCTGCCAATTGCATGTTAGCCTTTTGATGTCACCTCATACCAACACACTGACTATTTCTCTGGCTGAAAGAAGCTGGGCAGGAGCACAGAAGCACATGTTGAACAAGCCCCAGCATTGGCCTCAAAGAAGAGAAAAACCTGTCAGACCCTCATTTAAGGCCTACTCAGATGTAGCCACAGCCTTCTCTCCATCCTCGCCCTAAGCTTTGGCCTTATGAACAATTTTCTGACCCCAGAACAGAAACTCCTGCTTGCTCCCGCTTGTCTTCCTGCCTCTTTCCTACCCTGTACTTCTGCTCTCACGGTTTTCTCTGTCCAGGGTCTGGTTTCCCCACTTTGCAAGTCTATAACTCTCAAAGTTACCTTTCCCAAGAAGCCTGCCTGCTGTTTCACTGGCTCTTCCAACTCTCTTTCCCCATGCATGGCTGACCAGGACCCAATGTCTTGGTTTACTTTCTACTGATATGATTAAAAAACCATAAGCAAAAACAACTTGAGGAGGAAAGGGTTTATGCATCTCAATCGCAGTACCTTATTGAGAGAAGTCAAGGTGAAAACTTGAGCAGGACATAAACACGAAGTCTTAACAGTTTTCAAACTGTAAAAGCAACACAGAATCTGGAGGATCCCCCAAGAGAACTGCGTTAGTTTTCATCTCTAGCCACCCCATCAGTTACCACCAGTGCCCACCTCCTGACCAGTCAGATCTTCCCCCGTAGGGTCCGAGCACAAAGGGGAGCTTCCCTTAGGAAGCTCAGTGTCTGAAAGTTCTCCAGATCCTGCTTCTCTTCACTTCCCTGAGTCGATCCACAGATTTTGTACAAGAAAAAGATCCAGGAAGTGATTTCTCCTGAGAAAAGGACCAGCTCATGCAGAGCTCTCTGACACCCCTAGTATCTTCTCTATTCAGACAATCGCTTGTGTGCTTTGCATGATTTTCCCAAGATGTCTCAAATACATGGAGCAGCAGCCCTAAGTAAAAGAATTTCTCCTCCTTAAAGTGATGATCTTTTCTAGTTCCCTTAACCTTCAAAACCTTCTTCTTTAGACTTTTCTCCTTCTGTTTCATGGCTTGGTGTCTATGCCCTTACTTATCTCAGAGAAAGAAGGTTCATTTTAGCATACAAACCATGGCTTAAAATGGTCCCACAGCTTCATGTCCTAGAAAAGAAGATGCTGAGCCATTCAACACACATGAGCATGCATAGGCAAGAACTAAATAATTAAATTACATAATAGATTTATAGTCTTAAGCAGTAATGTCAATTGTCTCAATTACATTTTTCTTAAATATTTTTAGAACTTAGTATATGTAAAACATTAAAAGTAAGTGTTAGTTGGCTACTGTGTAAAATTTCAATTTATGTAAACATTACATTAAAATGCCATAATTTTACCCAGGAGCAATAAAATTACATAATTGATTAAGTAATGTAATTCAAACAGCAAGCTGCTGCAATGCCCTCTGATTTCCTCAACTTCACCACTCCTTGTTCTCTGAAGAGCTGTCTTGTAGCAGGAAGGGGAAGAGGAGAAATAGAACAAGAAAAAGGAAGAGGGAGAGGGAGAGGAGGAAGAGGAAGAGGAGGAAGAGGAGGAGGAGGAGGATGAAAAGGAGGAGGAAATAAAGGAGGAGGAAGAAGAGGAGGAAGAGGGAGGGAGAGGAGGAAGTGAAGGAGGAGGGAGAGGAGAAAGAGGAAGAGGGGGAGGAAGTGGAGGAGGAGGAAGAGGAAGAGGAAGAGGAGGAAGTGAAGGAGGAGGGAGAGGAGGAGGAGGAAGAGGATGAGAAAGTGGAGGAGGAAGAAGAGGAGGATGAAAAGGTAGAGGAAGTGAAGGAGGAGGTAGAGGAAGTGAAGGAGGAGGAAGAGGAGGAGGAAGAGGAGGAAGTGAAAGAGGAGGGAGAGGAGGAGGAAGAGGAGGAGGAAGTGGAGGAGGAAGTGGAGGAGGAAGAGGAGGATGAAAATGTGGAGGAAGTGAAAGAGGAGGAGGAGGAAGAGGAGGAAGTGAAAGAGGAGGGAGAGGAGGAGGAAGAGGAAGAGGAGGAGGAAGAAGTGGAGGAGGAGGAGGAAGAGGAGGATGAAAAAGTGGAGGAAGTGAAAAAGGAGGAGGAGGAAGAGGAGGAGGAGGAAGAGGAAGAGGAGGAAGTGAAGGAAGAGAAAGAGGAGGAGGATGAGGAAGAGGAAGAAGTGAAGGAGAAGGGCGAGGAGCAAAAGGAGGAGGAGGGAGGGAGGAGGAGGAGGGAGAGGAGGAGGAGGAGGAAGTGGTAGTGGCCAAATCTCCCACGGGTGGGATTTTGTACAAACACTCAGCTATGGTATGCAGCACTGTCTGCCACAGGACACACCACCTTTATTAGCAGCTAGTTAGTAGGATAGATAATTTTATCTCCACCTTTGCTGAAACAAAGCCAAATATATAAACCAAAGAGTAAATATACCTTACAGAGCTACCCAGCTTTTTGGCACAGATCTACAGTCCCAGCTATTCAGGATGTTGAGGCAGGAGAATTCAAGTGGAAGGCCATCCTGAACAACATAGTGAGACCTGAGATCCTGCCTTAAATAGCACAAAGAGGTCTGTGTCTGCAACTCAAAGAACTTGCTGAACACATGCGAATCCCTAGGTTCAACCTTTGGTATTGCAAAAGGCAGAATGAAAGTAGCCAGTGATCCCTCTGCTCCGTTTACTCGGGAGACTGCCAAGTAGAGACAGGCAGGGCTCTACGCCTATTCTCACCCTTCTGTTTCACCCAGTCAAGATGGGCTTCTCCTTAAGTCATATGGCTTAGCCCAACAGGGATGGTTGTGGGTGTGAACGAGATGCTACTGGTGTGACAGCAAGATGACAGGTGTTGAAGGGATTTGTCCTTTTAAGAACCTGATGGTCCACAATTGTAAATCCAATGCTCTGGAGGCAGAAGGATAAGAGTGCAAACTCAAGGCTACCCTGTGCTACATAGTGAGCCTTGATTCAGAAAAACAAACAAAACCCCCCAAAACCTGACAAACCCCTTCCTGTCTTATGCATCTAGACCCTGCTTCCTGGCATCTGACATGACAAGGTACAGGGTTACCTTCTTTGGAGCAGTTATCCCTCTTGACCTCTTTAACACCAAAACTCTTCTTTGTTCAAGGGCCAGGTCAGATCTGTTTTCCTCCTTTGACTGAAAACATTTCCAGGCCAATTCTCACGATATCCAGGAATATAATCCAATGACTGGACTATTTAAGTGAACTTCCTGCTAAAGGTTACTTTAGAATATTCTGCTGTCAAGTAGCTGGATATAAAATTAACTCAAGCAAATCAGAGGCTTTCCTATACACAAAGGATAAACAGGC
>NW_022196906.1:72498420-72533488 GCF_008632895.1 Mastomys coucha | reverse complement strand
AAACTGGGAATGGAGAAATTTACATGTAAATAAAGAAAATATCTAATAATAAAGAAAAAAAAAAGAATATTCTGCTGTCACCTTAGACTCTGCCAGGCACACCCCAAAGTTAGCAGCGCCCATAGGATGTTCAAAACAATGCCGCCTCTCAGGTTTCTGCAACGAGGACCTATGAGGCAATTGCAAAGTATGTGTCACCATCCAAAGATCACTCCTCTCTTACAATGTCTGCCCTTTGCCACAAACCAGCTTCAAATGTCTTCAAGAGTCACAGTTGCCCATCACCAACTGCCGCTTCCCAGCCTGGGGTTCAATGCCAACTTTCTTTCCCTTTCTAGTTATTATGGTCTTTGACATAATATTCTCAATTATTTCTTTTAAAAAATGTTTCATTGTATGTGCTGTGCCCTTGGAAACCAGAAAAGGGTGTTTGGTCCCGCAGCGCTGGAGTTACAGGCAGTTGTAAGCAGGTGCTGGGAACTGAGCTAGGGGCCTCTGTAAGAGCAGCACATGCTGTAACCACTGTGCCACCTCTTCAGCTCCTATCAACTCTTTCTCTACAGCATCTTATGTCTCTCCCCATGCCCTTCAGTTCTTACTACCTCCATTATATTTATTTATATATATAAATAAATTCATATTTATATTGAAAGAATTCCAAAGCCAGTCATTTGTATTTCAACAATGTTTCTGCTCTCAAGAGTAAAGGCTTGGAGGGCTGATAGCCTTGGGCATAAGACCTAAATGATCTCTAAGCACGCTTCTTCTTCACCAGTGAGATAGGTTCTGCAGATGCTGCAGCACCATCACAAAACCCCGAGGTTCACAAGTAGCTTTTTTTCTTTTTTTTTTTTTTTTTTTTTTTTTTTTTCGAGACAGGGTTTCTCTGTGTAGCCCTGGCTGTCCTGGAACTCACTCTGTAGACCACCAGGCTGGCCTCAAACTCAGAAATCTGCCTGCTTCTGCCTCCCAAGTGCTGGGATTAGACGCGTGTGCCACCACTGCCCGGCTCGCAGTAGCTTCTATTGGTTGGCCCTTTCGTAAGTCATTTGAGTTTAATCTATGTGAGGCACGCCTGGAGCCTTCTGTTCATTCAGAGTTGTCTGAAGGCACTGGGATATCAAATTGAAACAGTCTTTATTCAGTTGCTGTTCATTAGGCTGGGCAGCATCTGGCCAGATGTTCCTCTAGATGCTTACACTGTGGAGGTGTGCAAGAATTCTTCTGTAGGCACTGGACGTGTGTCCTACTGGGAGGTGGACTGAGAACATACACATACATACTCAACTTAAAATCAGCTTCTGGAGGAGCGAGGCCTAGAGAGTGGTCATGGGAACACAGGAACAGACACATGCCTGGCAGCAGCAGCAGAGCATTCTGGGCCGAGGGGCAGGAAGTGTAACAGCAATGGTAGGACGGACATGGTTGGGGACTCCTGGGACAGCAAGAGTCCTGCGTGACCCAAGTACAGGGGCAAGATTACAGGAAAGGATGAAGAGATATCGCTGGGATCAAGTCACTGTAATATTTTCAGGCCAAAGAAAGGAATTTAGAAGAGACATTGATCTTAGTTTTGAAAACTGAGAACATGCAGGCGATTAGGAGATAAAATTCCAGGCAAAGGCAACATCACATGCAGTGGAAACAGCCGAGGCTGGCCTCCCAACTAGATTTTTTGGGAAATTTCCTAAGGAGTGGTGGTGATGTTAGGTCAAGAGTAAGGAGAAGTTAGGCTGCCTAGGAGGTCAGAGCCCAACCAGCACATGCCATCCTGGCCAGGCTCCTAGTTTCTGTTGGGCGGTTGGTGGCCCAAGTGTGCTAGGCAAGAGGTCCTGTTTGGGGTCGGGTCATTCAGGTCCTGTGTCTCTGACAGAACTGTTAGGAGTTCAGGCCCAGGATGCATTGCAGCTTTTAGGATCTTCCTGGAGTCCAAAGGTAGAAGGCAAAGGAAAATGCTGCTACCTTAAATGGAATCAATTTCAGCTAGTGGGATCTCTTAAGCCCCTCAGAGCAGGAAGGTTGAAGGAAGAGGAAACTCCCGAGCAAATGAACACTTTCGAAAGAGATACTGGCAAATAGTGAGAAAACACAACATCCTTAGTTAGGAAAACCGAAGCTAAATTAGGATGGTTGGACCAGAGTCAGACAGATGCCGTTTGTGTTCTCTGTGAGGAAGGCCTGGGTCTTTGGGCCTCAAGCAACCTTCTTCTTGTGATGGTATTTGACTGCAGTTTGTTCACCCCACTCTATAAACAAGGGCCACACAGCGATTGCCCTGGCGTGGAGCTAGGAATACTCTATGTTCCACACTCAAGTGGCTTTTGACAAAGTTCAAATAGTCAAGGTTAACCTTCAGTTCCTCTGTGGTCCTCTGAGGCCAGAACATTGCTGTCGTCTCAGGGTTGCTAGCTGATATGGCCTCGTGTGTTACTGCTGTTCAGGCTATGCACAGGCCCTCATTTTGAGCACCTTGGTACCTGTTTCTGCAGTCAAGTGATGCAGGCTGAAACAAGCAGAGATCGACCTTACTTTTTGAGAGAAGAAGTGTGGAAGTTGCTCTTTTCTCTTTGACCACAAAAATAAGAAAGTGGTTTTAGATTATTTTGACTAAAGAAAGATCTATGGCCATGAGAAAGAGGTGCATGTCACCCCACACTGTGGCCATCACGTACTCTGGTGCTCTTGAGCCAGATTTATAGAGATCTTCTGTATGCTAGGTATCATTCGAGGTGCTGTGACTACAGCTAATAGTTCCTAATTTAAATATTGTATGGGTGAGTAAGGGACACCAAGAGAAACCCTCCCTCTTTCTTTCTTCCTATCTTCCTTCCTTCCTTCCTTCCTTCCTTTCTTTCTTTCTTTCTTTCTTTCTTTCCTTGTCTTGCTGTCTCTCTCTTTCTCTCTCTCTCTTTCTTTCTTTCTTTCTTTGTCTTGCTGTCTCTCTCTCTCTCTTTCTTTCTTTCTTTCTTTCTTTCTTTCCTTTCTTCCTTCCTTCTTTCCTATTTATTTATTGTTTTTTTTCAAGATTAGGTTTCTCTGTGTAGCACTGACTGTCCTGGAACTCTCTTTGTAAATCAAGCTTTTGTTAAACTCACAGAAATCTACTTGCCTCTGCCTTCTGACTGCTAGAATTACAGGTCAGTGTACTACCATGCCTGGCTCTAATTTTCTTTATTATAAATAAAGGTGGGAATAGATTTAAATGCACATTTAGTAGACACTGCATTTCTAGTCACCTTTTCAAGACATGCTACAGAATTGAAGGCAAGGGCAAAGATACAGATATTTTAAAGCAATTGGCAATGTGTTTTAAGGTGGGGAACTTCCCTTCCACTTCATCAAAGCCAGCATTGGCTGTTTGTACTGACAAGCAAGATTTGCTGTGAAAATCAATCCCACTTGAGCTTTATGTTGTGTGAGTTTGTATTGTTCCACATGTTCACTGGCATTCCTTTCTTTAAAATATTTAACTATCTATTTCTATCTTTAACTGGTAAAACACATATAAAACTTAAGTTTATTGCTTTAGCCATTTTACAACCTCGAGAACAGTGCCTCAGTGCACAGCTCTGTGGTGAAGTACATTTATAACGTTGTTCAACCAATTTCCATCTCACGGAACTGAAATCCTAGACTCCTTAGACAAGTTGCCATTCTTTCTTCTCACAGTTCCTGGCAAGTACCATTCACTTTCTGTCTCTATGAATTTGAGTGTCCTCCTTACTTTATAAAAGTCGGACAATACAGTATTTGTTCTTTCCTGACTACATATTTAACAGCACACTGCCTTCAAGAGTCATTCATGTTTTAAAACCGATCAGAATTTCCTTCTTTTTAAAAGTTACCTAATATTCCACTGTGTGTAATATTCCATCTCCCTACCTGCCCCCATTGGTCTGTTGTTGGACATTTGTGTTACCCTAACTCTGGCCATTGTGAATGATGTTGCTCTGTATGCATACATCTTGAGACCATGCTTTCAGTTCTTAGAGGGCATGTGTATGTGCAGAATTAGATTTGCTGGATCATGCAGTAATCTTACTTTTAATTTGTGAAGGACTTCAGCGCTCCCCTGGTCTGAAGGGCTATGAAGAAACAGCTCTTCTGTGTTCTCCATTGATCTTGGACACAACTTCATAGCAGCTAAACCATGGGAAAGCCTGTTAACCGCTGTATCTGACAGTTTCAAGGACATAGCATTCTCCATCCCTTCCTAAACAACCCATCTAATGAAACCTGGAGAGCTGAAAAGAGCAGATACAGCCTCCTGCCCATTTCAGCTCCTCCTCCAGCTAGCCTGCAAAGTTGGTTTCCCAGGACCCCTACAAGATCAAAAGGCCCAGAGCTGCTACAGCTACTGCCAAAATGATGCTCATCATTCTGATGTGCATCAGACAGAGCCTGCTCTTCTCCACAGCCATGTTGGTACAGCGGGAACTGGCTAGGGCAGTCTCCCACTCTGTGCTGTTCACAGTATGGCATAATATAATATATTATACTAATCACTATATTAATTAAATATAACACAATTTTTTTTTTTGGCAACTTGTATCTATTACTGAACACGCTGATGCTGCGCCATCTCTAAACACACTAGCAACACCGCAGCATCCACCTCCTCTGAATGATGAGACCGGGAGATAGCCATGTCATGTGAACATAAGATGGGGATTCGCGCTGTAGACGCCACTGAAGCCCACGCAGGCCATGAGTGAGAAGCACAAGATACCAACAGGTAAAAGGGGGCGGGGACTTTGCCTCCTGGGATCCACCTTGAGTTTCCCATTAGCAGAGGTTTTCTGTTTGCCACCCCCATGGACTTCATGGCAAATGGACACACACCAGGCTTCTATGTCTTCCCAATAATGAGTTGATGGGGTGAACATTTTCTCCACCCTGGAGAGACCAGTAGCAGGAGGGACTGTGGCTTGCTTAGGAGGGATGTATTTGCTTTGCACTCCTACTCTCTAGCAATTGGCCTCTGGTCCCCTAGGACTTTCTCATATGCCCGTTGGCTTCAAACACATGAAGGACACCCTTTTTCTGCAGAAAAGGACTTCAGTCTCGTGCTCCTCATGCTTCTTGAAAAGTCGCCACTGCTTGCTCCAGACTCCAGGGAGAATGTTTTTCTGGCTGTTCCTTTTTCTTTATAGGAATGACGCAGGCAGGGCCGAGGCCAGTGATAACCGAGCACCTTATGCTGGGCACCTGGCCAGACGAATACTTCCTGTTTGAATGACTTCATCAGGCACATGTTATTATTTCCATGTTTACGGAGAGCAAGAGGGAAAATGGGGTCACAAAGTAGGTTTGAATTCCAGAGAATCTATTCATGTTGCTAACAAGGACGATTCTGTGGGGCCGATTCTGTGGGATATGTTTTTTTTTTTTAATACCCCATTTAACCTTGTACAGAAAGATGATTTCTTTGTCAGGAGATGCATGTAGCAGATACTCACTTGAAGTAAGTTTACACTGTTTCAGATTTATTGGGTAGGACATTTGTCATCCTTTTAAACTATGAAGCCAGCTGGACCACCCTGGCCTTAGCCTCAGGAGTTCTGGGGCTCTCTCCCCAACGTCTCCCCATGGCAGGAAGCAGTAACCCGTGCCTGTGTGCTAACTGACACTCTCAAAGCACAGACCTTTGGTGGCTCTGAGGTGCCTCTCCTGCGTTAAGGCATTGGCCTCTAATCTAGTCAGCCATGTCCAAGAGTCATGAAGTAAAAGCAAGACCTATGGGAGCTAATTCTGTTGATCAATAAATGGTTCCAATCGCTAAAGACTCAAACCACTACAATAACAAAGACCCAGTTTGCTCTGAGTGTCTATTGGACTTGGTTGCCACTCAGTAAATGCTCATGGCCTAGTATGTTTAGGGTTCTGGAGGTATATTTATTCCTCTCCATAAAGTGCTTTGAGAACCTTGACTGAATCATGTTATTTGGCTGTTAGTGTAATTCCCAGGCAAGGGGTTCATAAGGTCATACACAGCCAAGAAAAATATGTGACCTTTCTATAGTCCAGTTGTCCTTTTGTTTACAGCCATAGGGGCCATCCAGGAAAGGAGAACTGAACTATTTATTCTCAGATGCTTGCTTTCAGGGGGCGGAGGAAATGGGAAAAACATTTGTAGACAGGGCTATTGTGTCTGCTGCTGGCTGCTGTCCAATACTTATGAAAAGGGCACTCTCTCCAAGTAGATGCTTTGTTTCCCATAAGAAACTGTTTTCTCTGTCTGGAAAGGGAGCTGCATGTCTTTGTTTCTAAGGTTAATCACCCAGATGCGTGAGGCACTTTGTCTCCCTTCAGAGCAACCTGATTTTGAGGTTCACTGGATTCTGGAGTTGATGCCTTTGCCGGTAGGTGAGTTTGTGATCCTGGAAGGCTGCAGGTTATATTGACTAGTGTTATACCGCCACCATGGGGTCACTGCTGGAATTTCAAGGTACTTGGAAAGCGTTCTGGTCTCTCCAATGTTTTCAGAAGTGAAAGCGAGCAAGTTAATTTTGCATTATGTTATTCAACGCAAGTAATATTAGATTTAAGATCATAATTTATCAAAAACCATAAGGACACAACCTGCCGTCGGGAAGGCTTTGGAGGGGTAGATAGCTTTGGCAGGTGCATCTGAAGTACTTTAAATAGGAAGAGTCTCCAAAGATCCATAGAGTGAAGGCTTGACTCCCAAATGTAGCCATGTTTAGAGGGGGGCTCAGAGAGGTGATTGGATCAGGGGTGTTCTAAACTCATGTACAGAAAGTAGGCGAGTCTATTGTGAGTTCATAGATGAGGGCTATTAGCATATGGGGCCTAGCTGGAGGAAGTAAGCTATGGGAGAGCGCCATTGAAGGCCATGTCTCCCCTCACCCCTGTTCAGGGAGAGCGCCATTGAAGGCCATGTCTCCCCTCACCCCTGTTCAGGGAGAGCGCCATTGAAGGCCATGTCTCCCCTCACCCCTGCGCCTGCCACAAGGTGAGTGGCTTTGCTCTAGCACATGCCCAGCCATGATGCTGTCTCATGTCTCAAATGGACAGAACCCTGTGAAACTACAGGCCCAAAGAATCCGAATGGGTTTTCTCTGTGTTTCTCAAAGCAACGGAAGACTACTAGCCCGATTTAACCTACAGACCAGGCATCTCAGCCTTCTAAGCCACGAGTGTAGTGAACCTCTGATAGGATATCTCCAGCTCCGAAGTAGAGTTTCTTACTGAGGCCCTGGGTTGGCATATCATGCCACACACACACACACACACACACACACACACACACACACGCATGACACACGCGCGTGCGCACAGACTGACATGTAGAGGGAGCCAACACTGACAGAATCCATTTTACCAAGTTTTGTCTTGACTAAGTGACACAGACTGTCCCAGTCATTAGTATTTGGAAATTATTCAATGAAAGGCTGCTTTGTTGCTATTACCTGACACTGATTTTGCCTTTGGGCAACCTTATGCAAGACAAAGAGTGTTGTGGGTAACTTGAAACCCAACCTGCTTCTAGAGAGGATGCTCCAGAGATGCTTGGGAAGTTGGAAGAGACAAGTGATGGCACCAGCGTTGATGCTAATTGCCAAAATGGGGATGAAATAGTATTTTATTTGCTTGATCCTTTGGAATCAGAGAACCATAAAAAGTACATTCCTTCTCCCCGCACTTTCCTCTGTGGAGCAACCAACAGAGGGTTTAAGTCACTTTCAAATTAAAATGTGAGCCACTGAAAGGGTGACTAGAATCTAAGATTTTCCACAAATCACCCAGTGCTCATTATGTAGCATCAAAATATCACCAACGATCACCAGTCAAGGTCACCTTCAACTGGACTAGTTACAAAGTTACTTCATCCGACTATGTGTTAGCCTCCTTCCCAGCAATAGAAATAGTGATGCCCTGTTGCAGAAGGCTGTAGTGAAGATCAATGAAATGATGTGTGTCCAGCATCTAGAATTGCACATCACTCAATAGCCATCGTGAATGTCAGCAGAGATAATTGTAGACAAATCCAGTTCTATAAAGTAATACCAAAAACTCCATGTACCCTTTGTCATTTGTCTCCAATGTATGTGGTTGTCCAGACTGTACAGTATCATCTGTGAACTCCCCAAGTCTTATATGTACTGTTCTTTGTATGTTATCATCACACACAGATCTGTCACTTTTGTAGGTTCATGGATTCATAATCCTAGTCAACTCATTAAGCAATTCCGTCATCCACAGAATCTCTTGCACTGACCTACCTCTTCTACCGTGTCTCTGTTTAATTTATGTTTCCATGGTCTGTCCATTACTGAGAGTGGGGATTGAAGTCTCCCACTATTATTGTGTGAGATGCAACATGTGCTTTGAGCTTTAGTAGTTTTTTTTTTTTTTTTTTTTATGAATGTGGGTTCCTTTGCATTGCATTTGGAGCATAGATGTTCAGAATTGAGAGTTCATCTTGGTAGATTTTTCCTTTGACCAGTATGAAGTGCCCTTCCTTATCGTTTTTGATAACTTCTGGTTGAAAGTTGATTTTATTCAATATTAGAATGGCTACTCCAGCTTGTTTCTTGGAGTATTTTCTTGGAAAATTGTTTTCCAACCTTTTACTCTGAGGTAGTGTCTGTCTTTGTCACTGAGGTGCGTTTCCTGTATGCAGCAAAAGGCTGGGTCCTATTTATGAGAATCCAGTCTGTTAATCTATGTCTTTTTATTGGGGAATTGAGCCATTGATATTAAGAGAAATTAAGGAAAAATGATTGTTACTTCCTGTTATTTTAGTTTTGTTTTTGTTTGTTTTGTTTTGTTTGTTTTTCAAGACAGGGTTTCTCTGTATAGCCCTGGTTGTCCTGGAACTCACTCTATAGACCAGGCTGGCCTCGAACTCAGAAATCTGCCTGCCTCTGCCTCCCAAGCACTGGGATTAGAGGCATGAGCCACCATTGCCCGGCTACTTCCTGTTATTTTTGTTGTTAAAAGTGGAATTATGTTTATGTGGCTATCTTCTTTTGAGTTTGTTGAAAGATTACTTTGTTGCTTTTTTTCTAGGGTGTAGTTTCCCTCCTTGTGTTGGTATTTTCCATCTATTATCCTTTGTATGGCTGGTTTTGTGTAAATTTTGTTTGTCATGGAATATCTTGTTTTCTCTGCCTATGATAATTGAGAGTTTTGCTGGGTATAGTAGCCTGGGCTGGCATTTGTGTTCTCTTAGGTTCTGTATGACATCTGCCCAGGATCTTCTAGCTTTCAAAGTCTCTGGTGAGAAGTCTGGTGTAATTCCGATAGGCCTGCCTTTATATGTTACTTGACCTTTTTCCCTTACTGCTTTTAATATTCTTTCTTTGTTTAGTGCATTTGGTGTTTTGATTACTATGGGACAGGAGGAATTTCTTTTCTGGTTCAGTCTATTTGGTGTTCTGTAGGCTTCTTGTATATTCATGGGCATCTCTTTCTTTAGGTTAGGGAAGTTTTCTTCTATAATTTTGTTGTAGATATTTATTGACCCTTTAAGTTGGGAATCTTCACTCTCTTCTATACCTCTTATCCTTAGGTTTTGTTTTCTTATTGTGTCCTGGATTTTGTGGATGTTTTCTATTTAGGACATTTTTGAATTTTTCATTTTCTTTGACTGTTGAGTCAATGTTTTCTATGGTGTCTTCTGCATCTGAGATTCTCTCTTCTATCTCTTGTATTCCGTTGATGATGCTTGCATATCTATGACTCCTGATTTCTTTCCTAGGTTTTCTAATTCCAGGGTTGTCTCCCTTTGTGATTTCTCTATTATTTCTATTTCCATTTTTAGATCTTGGATGGTTTTGTTCATTTCCTTCACCTGTTTGATTGTTTTCCTGTAATTCTCTAAGGGATTTTTGTGTTTCCTCTTTAAGGGCTTCTAGCTGTTTTCCTGTATTTATTTAAGGGAGTTATTTATGTCCTTCTTAAAGTCCTCTATCATCATCATGAGAAGTGATTTTAGATACAAATCTTGCTTTTCCAGTGTGATGGTGTATCCAGGACTTGCTATGGTGGGAGAATTGGGTTCTGATGATGCCAGGTAACCTTGGTTTCTGTTGCTTATGTTCTTATGATTGCCTCCCACCATCTGATTATCTCTAGTGTTACCTGCCCTGGCTATATCTGACTGGAGCCTGTCCTTCCTGTGATCCTGGTTGTGTTAGAACTCCTCAGAGTTCAGCTGTCTCTGGGATTCTGGGATCCTGTGATCCTGAGATCCTGGATGTATCAGAGCTCCAAGGGAGTCAAGTTGCCTCTGGGCCCCTGAGATCCTGTTGTGACCAAGCTCCTGGGATCCTGGGATCCTGGGTGTGTTAGAGCACCTGGGAGTAGAGCTTCTTCTGGTTGTTGTGGGACTGGCTGTGGAGTTCGCACCCAAGGTCTGCTCCAACCCACCTAGTCTAACCACACTAATCCCTCTCCTCTGCCCACACTGTCCTGAAACTCAAAGAACCTAACTGGCATAGTGTTTTGTTGACTCAGCGTGATTCACTGGTGACTCATCTAAGATTGCTACTCAGATCAATACTTCATCCCATTTATTACTACCTTATCTTAGATGATACAGATGTACCACAGTTTGCTTAACGTTCCTTGAAGGATAGCTGAGTTGCTTCTTCTGTTTGGCTATTAGGAATAAAGCTACTATAAATAGGTCTTTGTACAAACAGGAGTTTTCATTGCTTTGGGACAAATGCCCTGGACTACAACATCTGGGTCGAGTGGCAATTTCATGCTTAGCATCAGAAACTCTCAACCTGTTTCCCGGAGTGGCTGTTATCACTGTCCTGACCAGCAATGTAGCTACACTATTTTTTATTTCAGCATTTCTAGTAAGTTGTAGTAACATTTATTGTGCCATGTCCTTTTGTATTTCCCTAGTAGCTAGTAACATTGAGTGACTTTTCATGTGCTTATCTGCCCATTGTCTTACCTTGTTGTTAAAATATTTCTTCATATCTTTCACACATTTTATAACCGAATCGCTGTTCACTAATGAGTTTTTGTGAGCTATCACTATTGCTAGCTCTTCACATCTGTGAGATACAAAGGCTTTGGATGTTTAATTTTTAGGCTAAAGTGCCAACATTGGATTGTGAGCAATGTTACCCACTTCAGTAAAAGCCATCACCCAAAGATTGGTGACCAAAGAGTACACAGACTCATATGACTGGAAGACTTATTGACTCATATAACTTGAAGACTCTTATGTGACTCTTAAAGCACACATGAACCGTGACAGTGTAGATCCATGCTTCGCTAAGATATGTTAGAAAATATGCTCTATGATCATTGAGAAATAAGTAAAGATGAACCTTTAGCAGAGTCCAATGAGCTAATAGTGATGAGAAAATTACATAGCCCCAAACAGGAAGAAATGTGCATTAAAGGTCCAGGAAACAGCAGAAACAAAAAGAAAACAGAGAGGTTGATGTACCTAGGCCTGGCTGAACCATAAATGTCCACAGAAGAAATAACTGCAATTAAAACATTTTACAAATTAAAGCCTAATGATGACAGGATTTAAGGGATGTAGCTTAGTTAGAAACCCAGATAGTTATATTAAAGAATGGAGGGAATGTCATGAAAGTGCCAGCTAAATGAAATGATGTCATTAAAATATCATCTAAAGAGAGCGGATGTGACTATATTAATCAAGGTAAAGACCAGAGCAGAAATGGCAGGGGTGGGGGTGGGGATGCTGTTACAGTCAACTGTAGTGCAATTGACTGAGAAAGTGCATTTCAACCCTAGAGGCCAAGGCAGCTGCCCACAGAACTCAAGTACGTGGGAAAAACCAGAGTGGAGAAAATGACCGCAGTCCCCTTGGACACTTCATCCCAGGTATTGAGAGAAAGACAAAGAATAAGAGTGTAGAAGATCTGAACATTGCCAATGAAGATCCCCACTGAAGGCGTCAAATGGACAGTGTATGGAAGATCTGAACATTGCCAATGAAGATCCCCACTGAAGGCGTCAAATGGACAGTGTATGGAAGTGAATATGGAAGATTCTCCATGAAAGGCCAGAAGATGAGCTATTAAAGAAGTTTTTTAAAAAACTGCAAAGCACTGAGATAATTCATAATATTTTGTGAGAAAAAAAAAAAAAACATCTTGCTAGACATCAAGAATAATTATCTAGAAAAATGCCCAAAGATTTTGAAGTCAGGCTACACACTTCTAAATAAACACCTAGCCAAAGAGAAAACTCCAAGTATTAACACTGGCAGCAGCCAGGTGTGGTGGGCTTCGTGTGTAGAGAAGGGGTAGGGTGTGGTTCTGACACTCTGATGGGGAGTGAATGCTGAAGGTCCAGTTCCCCAATTGGTTCTTGATCGATTAATAAAGATGCTAGCAGCCAATGGCTGGGTGGAAGAGGTGGGCCTTCTAGTCCCCCTACCCTATCCCTACACCCCGAAAGCAGGCTAGCAGACATAGAAGGAAAAAGATTTACTATGCTTTAGAGAGAGAGGGAGCCTCGAGTCGTGTAAGATCTTGGATGGAGTAGCCACTGGCTGCTTCCCTGACAGGGCCTGGGGTAGCAGGTGGGAGATTAGAAACATAACTCAGCTGAGGGCAGATTTAAGGTGCTGAGCAAGGAGTAGGTATCCAGGCAGGCAACTAAGTTGGGGGCAGAATTAGAGGTGTTGAGCTGGGAGTGAAGATAAGGGCATTTAGCCTAGGGAGGCTTAGAAGTGTCCGGCCATTGAACAAGAAGCATATTAAAAATGGGCTAATGTATATTTCATCTGTGGATCTGGGTGGCTCCTGGGCAGGGTCTGGTAGCACTGGCCCAGAGCTTAAAGTGGGTAATAGAAACTACATGCTACAAGAAGGCATGAGGAGAGCTCTTAAGTAGCTGGGAAGAAGGTTCAGTGGACACAATAGCAAGAAGACTGGAGTTCTGGTGACCAGAATCCACATAAATGCTGGGTAGGGATGACCAGTAATTCTCTCCTCGGAAGGCAGAGCTAGGAGAGCCCTGGAGCAGGCTCACTAGAAACTACACGGGTGAGTTCTGGGCTTGATTACAAGACCTGCCTCAAAGACTAAAGTGGAAGGATGGTCAATGAAGATTTCCAGCATCAACCTTAGACCTCTACATACACGTACTACACACACTACACACACTACACACACACACACACACACACACACACATACACACACACACACACACACAGAGTTACATACACACATGTGCTTGCCCCCATGTGAATACGAATGCACTCACACGCCTACACATGAAAGAATGTCAAAATAATTCGCATTAAAATCTAAGTGTAGTGGCACACTTGTCATCCCAGTACTCAGTAGGCTGAGGCAGAGGGGTGAGTCGGAGGCTGACTTAGGAAGGGGAGGAAGAGGAGGCCCCTGCTCTGTATGACACACATGCCACAGGATGACCTAGGAGTAGGGCTTGCCTTCCTCTTAACTGTGTATGTTTTACCCACATACTGGCTGGTTTTGTGTGTCAACTTGACACAAGCTGGAGTTATCTCAGAGAAAGGAAATGAGGAAATGCCTCCATGAGATTCAGCTGTAAGGCACTTTCTCAATTAGTGATTAAGGCCCATTGTGGGTGGTGCCATCCTTGGGCTGGTAGTCTTGGGTTCTATAAGAGAGCAAGCTGAGCAAGCCAGTAAGGAACATCCTTCCATGGCCTCTGCATCAGCTCCTGCTTCCTGACCTGCTTGAGTTCCAGTCCTGACTTCCTTTGGTGATGAACAGCAATATGGAAGTGTAAGCTGAATAAACCTTTCCTCCCCAACTTGCTTCTTGTTCATGATGTTTTGTGCAGGAATAGAAACCCTGACTAAGACAACCCATTCTTTTTGCTTACTATGATGTGTGTAAAGTGCTGTCACCTCAACTGTACAGCCTTGTCCTTGTGCAGAGCACTGACTCATCACTCAGACTAGGGAAGAAACTGAGCCTAGCATCCCAGAGTTGATGGCTTTGCAGTCAGTGCTGTTCACTCTGGAGTTAACTACTCCAGTATCTCTCATCTTTAGGTATTGAATTACAACTGGAGTTCACACAGTGCTCGATGTATCTCTCTGGCCTCTCTCATTTGGGACAATGTGCTACAACACCATAGTGCACTCCACCGCTACATTTTTCTTTCTCAGTGCTTTCTCCGTACTTCTCCAAAACTCATCCCATTGACATTTAGAGTGACCAGGGACTCAGACAAGGGGCTCTGCGTTGCCCAGTCAAAGCCCTGCTTTCTCCACCTCCTTTCTGCTACAGGCTGAATGTCTTCCCTTAAATGCCCACCTGTCAATGAGCAATACCCAATGAGGAGGCCGTAAGGAAGTAGTTAGGTTCAGATGGTGGGTGGTAGCTTGTATAAATGGGATTGAGCTGTTATCAGAATGGCATGAAGTTAGTCTGCAAGTCAGGAAGAGCTCTCACCAGGAACCCTATGTGTCCATGCTTGAGCCTCAATTTCCAGTCTCCAAAACCAAGAAATGATGTGACATCATTTGTCAAGAACTATAGTGTTCTGGCGTCTGAACTGAGACACCTCCCAACTTTGACTTTCTAAGCATCATTTGGTGTGAACTCCTAAAGCGTTCATGGGAAAGGTGGAATGCAAGGGCAGATGACAGCTTTCTCTTCAAGGAAAGATGATGGCCCTCCCTAACCTTAAAGGAAGCCATGACCAGGACTTCTGACAGCCCTGTGTCTAAGCACCTAGCTGAAGCGCTGAGAAGGCCGCTAAGCTAACTTCAAAAGGTTCTGCTGCACAGCCTCACCGCCATCTTCCTTCCTCTTTAACCCTGAGAAATCCTTCACCTTTCCTCTGCAGGTTCTCAGTAAACCTCCTAGCACCCTGAGACTTGGGCCTAACCATGACCATGCCGAGACCCAGTCATTTGTGACACCTAGTTTTTCAATTAGGCATTGGTTTAAGAGGCTACCATATGCTCAGTCTCTGAGACTGATAGAGGCACCTTAGAAATAAGGAGAGTCAGCTCATCACCACAAGGGCTAAGTATGCCCGTGCGACCGACCAGGAGGTTAGAAATGCTTGGAAGTGTCCCAAGCACTTTTCTGAATGTCCCTGAACAAAAAGAAATCCCTTTGCACTTCCTGAAGGGAGCGCTGTTTTGGAAGTAGCTCTTGTGCTATCGGTACTGAGCTTCTCCTTTATGTCTGGGCTATACTTGTCTAAGCTTTGTACACAGGAAGGCGTGGATAACAAAAACATATTCCATGAACCTGGTGTGTGTGAGGGGGTGGGGGAGGCACACTGACCCAGATAGGTTGGAAACAGCTCTGCAGGGTTTGTTGGTTCCTCTGTCTACTTGTGTCTAGTGTAGACTACATTTTCCAGGCCATCACTGGCCCAGCAGCATGAGACTGGCTGAGAGTATGAGAAAAACTCACCTTCCTAGACAGAGCAGTTTATCAGCTACAGTTCAGGCCTTGTGAGAAGGCCACTGAGGAAGACCCGTCTGTCTTTCTTAGTCCTCTTAGAGGAACGGAGAGCTGAGATAATGAAATGACATCACACAATCTAGCCTTGAAAAAAATCCTCCCAACCAAGGCTAGGCACACTGGCTCATGCGTTTAACAGTATTAAGTGGGTAGAGGCAGGTGGATCTCTAGGAGTTCAAGGCCAGGCAGATCTACAAAGTGGGTACAAACCAGTAACCAGGTGACATAGTTAGAAATAAAAACAAAACCTAAAACAATGCCCCTCCCAATCCAAACTAAAAACCCTGAAAACCACTCATACACGTACTACCTTTGAGTATGAATCCCATTCTTTTATTTTCTCACACCACGAACATTTTACCCTTTTTACAACCTAATTTACATAAGAGAACTGTAGAAAAAATAATTTCTTTAAAAGTAAATGAGATTTAGAGCCAATTCTAATATTTAAAGCTTTAAGCTGAAGCGGCTTTATTGCAATCTCTCAAAATTAGCATTACAGTGTAAATATTTATATCTGTAAAGCTTGGCTTAATCTACAGTACAGTTATTTTAGAAGTAGTTAAATTTAGTTAACAATTAAAAAGATAACACAAAGCTAAAAGCAATCTATGAAACAAATTATTTACAATTAAACATTTAGGGTCCTGATTCACAAAACTTAGTGCATTTCATGATTGATTTGTGAGTTTTACAGAGAAAGCAAGCGGGGTGTAGAATACTCCCCAGGGAAAATCTGGAATGAAATGAATGGCTGTTAGAAGACAGCCTGCCAATCGGCTACCACAAACTAGTGAAAGGGCAGGAAAGCTTGGCCACTGCACTGAACTGATCACTCATTAGCAGAGTGGTCAGACAGCAGGTGGTAAAGGAAGGGCGGACCCATCCGACAGAGCTGGTGGTGTACATTGAAGGAAATGATTCTCCTTTTCAGATGAAACTAAATATTCTGAGTCTGTATACTAGGCAAATCTGAAAGTAGTTTCTTTTCTAAGAGCTAGCAGAGCTCAGTGGCGAGAGAGTGGGGCTGCTTTGGAAAGGAAATATCCCAGGTCAGGTGCTTCGGCCTCAGGGGGGAGCAGTGCAGTCCAGTGACTACGTACATAGCAAAAGAGGCCACTCAAGAAACAGGTATGAGAAAGTTTTTTTTTTTTTTAAAGTAAATTTCAGTGAATCAGGTCCCAGGTAGTATTAAAAGAAGATTTACAGTAAACATTTGAAACTCTGGAATGCAGGTATTATTGTACAATTACATTTACAAAACTGCTTAGACAGTAGTTGTTCCAGAGTAAGAATTCAAAATGTACAAGCCAGTTCACTATGACTTTAGATACAATGTTATTAAAATACATTGTTAATCATAAAAATACTTTAGTATATACATGTACAAACTCAGATATGCCTACTGAAGGAAGCTTCTAGTCATTTGCAGGCAACTGGTGCAGAAACACTGCGGCCATCTTGGTCTTCACACCATCGGAGCAGGCCAGGAGTCAGGCCATCCACTCAACAGCAATGCACCCTCTTTCTGCTGGATGCCTAGTCTGAAGGGTCGCTTTTACCTCCACTATACTTCGCTTTTCTAAATCCTGATCCAAGTAACTCTGGACATTCACACAATTCATTTGCAATTTGGTTGCATTTCAAAATGAGGCTATAGTTGATCTCATCAGTTATTACACTATCTTGCTTGTAGTCAGGATGGTTTGCAATGAACTCTCTCATCCACCTGGCAACAGTCATTAGTTCTCCTGAAGAAAAGAAATAGGGGTTTTTAGAAGTAGATATTTAATGACTAGTGAACATATGCCTCTAAAATGAGATCACCATGAGCTGGGAGTGTCACTCGGTAAGGGCTGAGAGGGCGGGCGGCTTTATCACATTCAAAGGATTCTTGCTGGGGACAAATGGCAGGCTGCAGAACAGCAATGAGAACACACACACACACACACACACACACACACACACACACAGATGCCACCCACAGGCTGACACCACCAGCTCTTAGGAGACAGAGTCAGTATTTGTAAGAGCTGGGCTAGTCTCCTCCTTGGCCAAAGGGCTATATCTGTAGATGTTGTCCTTCTGTAACTACTTCAAGGACTATTGGGTCCTACAGGGATGAACAGAGGATGAAAGGGAAGTCACAGATACAACATCCTGGTGGTGATATTCTCTTATAGATGACCTTTGTCCAGATGTTGTTAACATTTGCACTGAGGTCTGCATGGGCAGTTCCCTGTGTAAATACCAGCAAGGCCAGTGAATGGGGCCTTAAAATTGACAAGGAAAGGGCCTGGGGTTGGGCGGAGGCACTGTACAGGAGCCGAGCTGCAGACATGTCCGCAGTATGGCCTAACTGAGCCATCGTTACTTAGCCTGAAAAAGTTAGCAGTGACATGCAATACACACAGATGACACTGGACTGACACTGCAGTCACCACACCTCATTGAAGATGCCACATTTTAAAACGCAGTTTTGTGCATTTTAAACGCATTTCACTAGTTCATGAGCCAGTAAAGAAAAGAAAAGCTCTCTCAATTCACTCCTAAGACTGTAAGGTGTAGGCAACTGTAGAATTGGTCAAATGTGGGAAAATGAGCATGGCTAAAGGGTGACATACTGCCAAGCACGTTACAGAGGCAAACATCATAAGGAGCCAGACAAAGAAAGGAAAGGAACTCTACTGTACCAGATGCTCTCTTCTTAATTAGCTTTAGGTAGTTCAGAATACTGCAGCGGGTGTCCACATCGACTTCCATGTTCTCAAGATAGGAGTTCAGAATGGGGATGAGTCCAGGAAACACCCCTTCCTACAAGAAGAACACATTATAAACCATGCCAGTTGGCGCTCACAGTGCAGAGCCCTGTTCAGGTCATACCTTCCCATTGATGATGGTGTCTATGCTCATCAGAGTGTACTCCTCTGCAGCTGGCTCGGAGCTGGTCTGGGCCTTGCTACACCCATCCACCACTGCGTTGCCACCTGCCAAACAACCAAGGGGAGCACAGATGAGCTTCAGCAGCTTGTTCAGCATTAACTGACCCTAGAACCCCAAACACGTGATACCTTTGCAAATGTCTTTCCTGAAATAAAACATCCCCTGCAAGACAGCATCTCGCTCCTGTGCCACTTTCATGTTCTCGTCAACCTAATGAGAAGAGGAGTCAGGACCAAGTCAGAACACCTTGGATTAAACAAGTCAGTTCCTGTATCGCTTCCCTCGACCCTTCACAACAGGAAGACAGACCATGTGCTCATCATATAGCATTTGTGCAAAACAATGGGAATTTAAGGGAAGCTTACTTCACAAACCAAACCAAACAGAAAATGCCAGAAGATTCTGGCTCTCTTGGTCTCAAAAGTTGGTGTTCTCCCTAGCCCCATCCTGCTTAAGTGAACAAAAAGGCTGGAGACTGTTTTTTTTTGTGGTACTGGGTAGCTCACCCTGGGCACAGTCACCAATGCCATTTGCCTACCTGGCAACTCATTCATGAATTCTTAGTTTCACCAATAAACCTTTAAAATTTCTATAAAGTTATCTTTATCTTTTTCCATTTTATGTGAATGGGTATTTTGTCTGCATGTGTGCCTGTCTGCCATGTTTGTGCATTGCTCTTGGAGGGTAGAAGAGGGCATCAGATCCCATGGAACTAGAATTTCAAATGGTTGTGAGCTGCCATGTGGGTGCTGGGAACTGAACCTGGGTTCTCTGGAAGGTTAGTCACTGCCCTTAACAACTGAATGGCCTCTCCAGCTCTCTGTAATGCTAGCTTACATGTAGCCTCAGTATATATATAAACACAGGCTGGAAGGGACAGGGTGGGGGCACAGTTGATGTTGGGTATCTTTCTCAATCACAGCCTCTCTCTGAACTTGGAACTCCCAGTTTCTGCTAGACTGGCTGGCCACAGCCTGAGAGCCGCCTATCTCCACCTGCAAAACTCAAGTTCCATTGGTGTACTTCCACACCCTGCTTGAAGGATGGGGAGGACCTGCACTTTGCCCAGTGAGCCATCTCTCCAGCCTGGTTACAAAATCTTTTGTGATCATTTAACCTCCTCCCACATTCATGATGGAGAGAACCCTGTTGTTACCCCCTGATGCTTTTAAAGGGATACTGAAAGACCCTGTGAATATCTAGACCATGTAGGAACACACTCAGGTAACAACTGATTGCAGCTGTGACTCTGGGCAGCTCTAGGGCTTATGCTTGGTTCTTACTAGTTTTGGTCTAGCCACATTCACACCATGGATTCTCCTGCCCGTCAGTCATTCAAGTTTCAGCTTACTCTAAGATCTATTAGGAAAGACCCTTCAAACTTTAAAGAAAACAGGGGACATTTTCTTGAGTATTATTTTAACTTTTAGTGGGAATACATTTCAGATTATGTCTACATTTGAGAAATGAAGATTTTTTGATTGATTTTTATCAATCTTCAAGGCATGTAATATCTGACCTAACCTACACAATTAAACTTGTTAACACTTAATTAACTTTTAATTAACTTGTGAATATTTAATTCCTTACAGCTCTTCAGCCTGCGATTATGTGTAAGAGTCTTAGCGGTTCACCTGTTAAGGACCTATATGGCTCTATTCTCTATGTGGAAGGAAGCACTGAGACCATAAACAAATGGTCCACAGAATAAACAGCTTACAAACTTAGTTTCTATCTCATGCATTTATTATCCCCACATTAAATGCCGCCAACAAGGTCACTGCCCTAGGTATGTAGACAGCCAGTGCCATTGCTGGACATCTTGGGTGAGCGGCAGCACTGCTCTCTCTAGCCACCTGCCTGCCTAATGCACCCTCTATTTTGTATATAGCACTTAGTCATTCCTGTTGTCATTTTACCTCTCATTTTGTGTTTCTTATTTTCAGCATTTGTCCTTGTTTTGGAAATGTCTTACAAAAGCAACACATACTGGAATGTTGCAATTTGATGTTACCTGTTTCTTCATAGAAAGATTTTTATATGTTTCTTTATCTTTGTGTGTTTGTGTCAGAAGACAACTTGTGTCCTGGAAATCTGCCTGAGGTCTGGAGGCAGCTTCTTTTAGCTGCAGTCATCTCTCCATGTCTGTGTTTGTCCTCATTTATCTTTACTGCCTTCCCCTTTGCAGGATGTCCTCACTGCACTTTTACAATACTAAGATGTTTTCTCTCTGTTTCCTTGCTCTTGAGACAGTCGTTTAGAATTATCAAATGCTCTTTTCATACTGTTTATTTACTTTTTATGTTTGACACAGGTTTTTGCTTATGAAGCCAAAGTGGCCTTGAACTTGTGATCTTCCCGCCTCAGCTTCCCAAGTGCTAGAGAGCTTGGGAGCATTGTCGTACTCGACCACTGATGACGACTGGCTTTGTATTTCTGTCTTATTCTTTGCTGTGGTCAGAAGAACTGACACATCAGACAAGGGCTCTGCTAGTGAGCTTTACTCCCAAATGTTTTATTTTTAATTCAAATTATTTATTTACCTATTCAGTATATGTATATGGTAGGCAGAGGACAATTGTTCTCTCCCTAAACTGCTTTTGGTCACAGTGGTCATCACAGTCACAGAAAACAAACTAGGCCACGCACTAAATTATATAAAATAGAGAAACCATTTGCTAGGAAGGGGACTCAAATAGTGCTCTTTCTATCTCTATGGCATAAATTCAGTAAAGAAGTACACCCCACCCCACCCCGAAAGTGTCCTTACCCAAGCCTCTCCTGTCCAGAACATTTCTGATGAGATAAAATTCCTAGTTTGGGTTCTGGAGTTAATGGCTTCACTGAGGACTGTAATTGAGAGCTGTTCTCTTAGGGCTACTTTTTCTTAATTTTCTGTCAGCTTTGGGACATGAACTCATGTTCACAAACAGAAGCCTAGATGTGTAGCTCACATGGACTGGCACACCTACAGATTACAGAAGCTTCTAGAATCCCTCCAGGTTTGCTATGACAAAGCTGCTTCCCTTCTTCTGCAGCCTTACTCCTTGTCAGGAGCCCACAGCCGCAGAGCCTGCATCCATCATTATGTCGGAGGACTACTTGTCCAAAAGTTGGTGGCGCTGATCACCTTAGGGGTTTCTCCAGATTACACAGCTTTGTGGCCTGAGCAAGGAGATGCTCAGAGGCTTTGCTGGCCAACTTCCTCCAGAAGCCTCTTCTGTGTTCTTGGCAGGGTGGGGATGTGAAACTCTTAATCTGGCAATCCTTGCCATCACATCCTCTGCAAACATGCTAAGCTTGGCTGCACTGAAACTTTCCTTGAATTCTACCAGCAAGCCTAATTTTGACACTGTAGACCAATGGGATGATCAGGGAGGTGGCTCCACCTTGTGGGACCACCTCACCATTATTTTTAAACAAGACCTTAGATTTAGGCTTGCAAGGAAAATCAGAGTCCAAGTAGAGACAATTTAGCCTGACGAGGAAAAAAACTCTACGTAAAGATGTTAAAACTGGACAGTGAATTCAAACGAGTAATCCCATTCACACTGTCTATGTTCCTCAGTGTAAGCACACCCATCTTTACCTTGGACAGTGGGATGAGGAAGTCCAGTTTGTACGAGAGGATCACCCTGGTGAGCAGTACCACAAATACCACATAGGCAGAGTTCTCAAAGTCTGTTAACTGCACCTGTAGATGAAGACCAGCAGTGTTAGGAATCTACTGCCTGCCCTGCTGCCCTCAGCCTTTTAGACTGATTATTCCCAAGCACTTTCATCGTCCCCATGTGAGGTTGGAAGTCCTCTATCCAGGTCCACACTGATATCAGCTCCCTGAGGCGTTTGCAGTTGCTATTCATAGGCAAGTTTGGATTCCTACTGCTTTCGAAAAGACTCACAGCCCTCTGAGAAGAGCACTGGAAGGGTGGGGAACAGCCAGGGGGAGCTTCAGAGCGGGAGCATGGGTCTCACCTCCATTGGTCGGAACTCTACTCTCCATCCAATATCTGAGTTTGGAGGAGGAGGCTTAAACCTCATTGTCTGCCAGTTTGTGGACTGAATATTCTATAACGGCAAAAAGGAAGAGGATGAAACCAACTTTCCACATTTAGAATACATTTAGGTTACATGTATTTAATTAGGGACAAAGACTCTTCACTGTCCACCCACACCTAATACTTCTCAATTTACAAATACAAAAAAGTTAACAACTTAAATGCTTTATCAATTGTGACCTGTGAGAAAACAAAAGTATGTTTCCTGGAAGTCAGGATATGTCTGCAACACTTATTCTGTGCTACTGCTGATGTTTAGTTTCACAGAATTGACAAGTAGCTAGGAAGAATCATGGAAGCACTTTAAATTCATCCTTTAATTGTTCTTACTCTTAGTTCTGTACTGCACTAGGTAATGAAAGACACTTCCTGTCACTAATCCTCACAGGCACAGAAACGAAGCTACTTTAGTTTGTGGACTGAAATACATTAGAGTGGGAGATACCTCAAAATGGTCAGACTCGTTGGCATCATCCAGGTGTATTTTCTCTTCAAAAAGGGTGAGTGGGTCTCTAATAAAGAGATGAGCAACATGCTGTGCCAGAAGATGATCGATGCCTGCAAAGACAGACCGCAGGGGACTAACTGCAAAGGGCAAAGCACCATGTAGAATTTCTAAGTGCACAGACTGAAGAAAGGGTCTAGAAGCTTAGGAATGGCTGGGTGGTTCAGTGTTCTCACCTTGCCCAGGGTTTTATCCTATGGACACTGGGGAAGATTCGGAGTTTACTCACTCCTCACACAATGCCTGCTGGGCACTGGTGTGGACCTAGATACAGAGCTCCAACAAGTTCCTTTTGCTAAAAGTCAAGAAGATCTCACAAGTATTTGGAACTTGAAACTTTAGGAACAAGCAGCCTCATAAGAAAAGTTAGAGACTTCACACTAAAAACAGAAACCAGACCAGGAGTCAGCAAAAAGTTTAAAGCGCTTTGAAGAACAAAAGGTGCACATATGAACAACGTAGGATGTGGGCCACTGCTCACCTTCCTCCAAGAGCTGCTCGTAGATCTCCTTATCAATGGTCAGGTCGATGTCATTGTACTTCTCGCCACACTTAGACAGGTAGCTATCTATTGAGTCATACCGAGACTTACTGATTCTAAAGCGATTGTTCTTCAGAGGCTAAAACACAAGAAATGATCTCAAGTTAACAGCCAGGTAATTAATTGTACAGAAGCACCTTGCCTGGGGACCTACATTCAATGCTTGGAACTCAGAGTGGAGGAAACAACTTACAGTGTTGTTTTCTGGCCTCTATACACACGCTGAGGCACACGCACCCTCCCAACCCTTTCTCTTTCATACACAACAACAGAATTATAGAATATGTTCAACAATTTGTGAATAATTAAGAAAGGGCCAGAGCAGAAATGCCCTTGGTGGAGATGTCCTTTGTGGAAACCTTTAAAAACACTGATGTCCAGCCAGGCCCTTGTCCTGAAGAATCCTACCCAGGATGAACTGGGGACCTGGCTCTTTGAGGAGGGTGGTGATGTGTGCTCCTGGCGCTCGGAGTTAAAAGGACACACTACTACAGTTCAGCACAGACAAGAAAAGCTAATAATGCTAACCTGACCTTACAGGACAAAGTCTAAAGCCTTCAAATGAGGAAATCACCCAGCTTCCTAGCAAAAACTACCGGACATAAGGAGGTGGCCAGAGCCTTTTGATAAAACAGCTATCAGTGTGACGGCTACAGCACAAAATGGGCAGTATCTTTAGAGGAAGCTATGTCTAAGGCGATTTCTAGTAAGGATAAAAACTGACTTCCCACCCAAAGCAAGCACCCTCCTCCTCATGTACCCACTTAAAACAAAGCCAGGCTCACCACCTGTATTCTCTTCCCTGATGTGAACACCCAGAGGGTAAACATCTAAGGGAGAGTTCAAAATGCCAAGTGGTTACAATATGCACACATCCACTGTGTGATATAAAAGATCTATTAAGGTTAAAAAAAAGTCATTTCTTACCTCCAATCCTCTCTCCTCCCGTGTTCTATCATCTACTGATGCAGAAATCACTCCCCAGCGACAATCAATGTCTGACACATAGCCTCGGTAAAATGGAGATGCCGCACTCAAAGCCATCTGAAAACACAAGACAGCAAGTGCAGGGTCAGAGTGTTGCAAACACAAGAGAAGGCTCAACTAACTTATCATCCTTCATGTTCCACTGTATATACTCCCACTACTGCTTTATAAATAGAATGTACGAGAAAGAACTCCAAGTCCTGTATTCATTAAACTTATCCCTTCTATAGCACCAGGACACTGGTTGAGGGAAAAAGGATGGTCATACTCAAATGTAGTACTAGCAATGATAAGCTGCTATTGCTCTTCACCTCAGTGCTCCTTCTATATATTATTGTCCATTAAATCGCACATGGACTTATTTTCTACAAAGACGTATTTAAAGAAAGACATACTTTCTACTTACAACAATTGGGCAGATAGTGGCCAGCTGATCATAAAGGTATCTTGCTTCGGATATGCTGCAGGCTTGGAATGTCACCTGTTTGAGAACAGAAATTATTAAAACAAGAGAAGTCATTATCAGGGCCAGAAGCAGTAAGTCTGAGAAGGATGGTGGATGGAGAAAAGAAGGTGGTCATGTCACAGATGGGAAGGCTTCAGGTATGACCTTGGCTTACAGGTTGTCTTGGGTGAATGTATATAATCATGCCCCACTACATAAGGACAACTCATAAATACCAGTGTGAGCCCAAACCACTGTCCAGCCAGGAAAGAGAAGAGAGACTTGGAAAAGGCAGCAGAGCTTTGGCCTCTTGTTGGCTTCCAGTAGCAGAGGGCTTACATGATTTTGGTATAAAGAAGGGTTTGGTGACATTATGGGCAGCTTTCCAAGTACATTGAAGGGATATATTTGGTGTATTTCCAAGCACGGCATGGTGGGGTGAGGTTGTTGGGGATGTGGAAGGTGGTAAGGGCAGAAGGACCTGGAGTGCAATCAGTGGTCTGAGGAGAAAGCTCAGGGCTAGCGGAAGGGGCATGCCAGAGTTGAAGAGGTAGGCTCTGGGGATCAGTGGACAGAGCATGAGGGAGACTTTTGGTAAGGCATAAAGGAAGAGGAGGTTAGAGGGTAGAGGTATGGGTGCTGCGATGTACAGGTTAATGGATGTTAGGGGATGAAAAAGTCCTGGAAGGAGCTACGTTTCCAAGGCTGTGTACTTCAGAGGGAAAAAATCTACTCAGGAGTGTATGTTCTGACACTGTCCCAAATTCAGGAAGATTACCTAGGAAACCTCACAAGGGGAAAGTGGGCATCAGAAAATTATAGAAAAATCACAATGGTTAACACAAATTCTCTAAAATAATAACACCAAAGAAACAAAGTCTTGCATTCCTTCACAGGGAAGGATGGTAGTGATGGTCAAGGAGTTCATTTTGTTTGTGAAAACAGCATAACTGTTATAAGCACAAATTGAAAACAATTTTACCTCCCTCCACTATGGCCATTCAATAATGAGTCTGAGTTTGTTGTGGATGGAGGAAATAATTGATGTGCTTAAACCTTGAACTAACAGTGGCTGAGGAAGCACTCTTAGTTATGACTCTTAGTTCCAGCCCTTTAACTGTCTATCTCAACTGGCCCTTATTATCATCAAGCAAGTTCCACGGGGGGCATACCTGCTGAATTATACATGGCAACTGACTTCTGAAACAATTATTTAAATAACTTGGTGTCCTGATCTTCCCATGTTTCCATGTTAATGCTAAAGTGGATAACACATTAAGTAATGACATTTACTAGCCACTACAGATTAAGACAAGGTGAAGCTATGTTGTAGCCATTAAGGAAAAAAGTTTCAAACATTACAGTAAAAATTGAGGAGAGCTGGAGATAAGGCCACTGATAAGCAAGGCAAGGCATCTTCTCCAATGACATGAGACTAACAAACAATTTGTGAGGCTAGGGAGACAGCTGAGAAGGTAAAGTGGTGGCCTTGTTAGCACTGAGACCTGACTTTGATCCCTAAAACCCCCATCAAAAGTTGGGTGTGGTGGTATGTGTTTATAGTCTTGGAGCTTGAGAGGCAAAGACAGGCAGAATCCTAGGCTTGTTAGCTCCAGGCCAATGAGTGGCACTTATGGACAGTGCTAGAGGATCAACAGCCGAGGTTGGCCTCTGGTCTATGCATGCATGTGCACACTTTATGTAGTAAGGATTCAGTGAGGCATGGAACTGGATAGGCAGAGCGCTGCAGGTCATGAAGGAAAGAGGATGATAAAGAGGGAACATGGAGAGAAGCTGTGGAAAGACTTAAAACCTCGGAGATGTAAAGAGTCAAGTATTTCCGGGTGTTGTGCTGCAGAGTCTGTTGGGCATGTGTATCTTAGGAGATCTACTCTTTCTTGTGATTCTTTATGCTATGTTACTATGGTAAGTTACTGTGCATTACTATCTTTAGTTTTGCAAAGATATGTAATGACTACTCTTCTTGGATGGTGTCTGAGCGACTTTCCTTGGTAGCTTGGGACAGAGTAGAGGATTCATAGGTACATCCTGGAAAACCCAGCTTTAGAAAACAATCTATGAAGAGGAGGGACCGGGATTTCAAAGTCCAGTTTAACAATAGTTATCTTACGTAGGTTTCATAACTACCTTCCTATCTCTAGAGCTAAAACACTATGTGCATCAAGTCAAGCAGAACGCCACTTAGATGGTGCCTTTGGTGGGGAAAGCAAAACCTTTAACAAAGGTATAAGCATGGGAAGCTCTAGCTTTTGTTGCCTTCTTAAGAGATCACATGTCATTGACACTGACAAGAGGCAAAGGAGGAACTATGAAAACATGAATGTAGAAACCAAATCTGAAATTTACCTAGATTCCAATTTGAAAACTACATAATTTTCTTAAGTAGAAAAAAGAAGAAGGAAAAAAAATCCATAGCAGGCCATGACCTTTTTCTGCTTATTAAATGCTTCTCAAAACCCCTGAAGAGTAAAGGTTTATTTTTCTTTGAGATGGACTGGCTATGGAGCCCGGGCTGGCCTGACCTCACAATCCTTCTGTAGCACTGGGATCACAGGCAAGCACTACAGCACTCAGAAAGCTTACAAACTTGGAGGAGTTTCGTTTTGTCCAGTTAAGTCTACCATTAACTACAAAATTACTTTCCATTTCTTCTTGTGCTTTTCTATAATAAATACTTCCTTCAGGTCCCAGTCAGAAGATATAAGGCAGGGACTTTTTTTTTTTCTAAAGACTTATTTTATTTATAGCTGTACAGATGGCCATGAGCCATCATGTGTGTGGCTGCTGGGAATTGAACTCAGGACCTCTGCTGGCCCAGCTCGCTCTGGCCCCCCTCGTGTAATTCACTGTAGCTGTCTTCAGACGCATCAGAAGAGGTCATCAGATTACGGGTGGTTGTGAGCCACTATGTGGTTGCTGGGATCTGAACTCAGGGCTTTCGGAAGAGCAGTCAGTGCTCTTACCCTCTGAGCCATCTCACCAGTCCCAAGGCAGGGGCTTTTGCAGCTACTTGTGAGTTCATCTCATTTATCATATGTCTTAATTATGTGTCACTACAACTTTCTGAAGTGGAATATTGTTTAACTGGATATGGTGGGCGAAATACTAAACTCATACCTTAAATAGATTAGAGAACAGTGTCTTTACACATGAAAATGTTTGTCCCCACCAGTAGGACTCACTTATTTGCATAAATCAAGTGTCTCAACAGAGACTGTCACTCTGCAACTCTGATAGACTCTGGTTCAATATTAAGCCAAGGAAGGGCTGAGGTCCAAGAGCACTCCCAGAATACTGAAGTCATGTATTTAAGTGCTACAGCTTAATGGTTCATTCCAGAAATGTTTGTATTTAAGATAAGAAAGCAGGTAACACAGTCAAAAGTCAGCGTCGTTTTAAGTGATGTGTGACCATTCCTAAGGGAACATTCTGGCTTCTCTTTGGAGGACACATATCTGATTCTACTTAAACATGCAAAGGAAACAGAACACCTTCTCCTTTATCATGTTATAGAAACATACAGTATGGGAAAGTTTGACTTGGGTATTGAATCTGAATTATCTATACTTTTAAAAGTAGCAGCTGGGAGGCTTACATGACAACCATGTGTGCAGCTGCAGCCCTAAGAAAAGAATGCTGAGTTTTGTGCTTTGTGCTGAGGCTACAATCAGTTTAACAAAGTAAGCCAGCATAGCATGGAGGCAGCAGGGGCAGAGTCAACCACCAGCCTGTATGGGGTGGGAGTCTGCACTCCCCACTCTGCACCCAGGAGCTGGGTGCAGTCTGCTGGAGGCCAACAAAAATTTTAACTTCGTGAACAGAGAAATACTATTCTATCTCTAATGTAACTTAGCCAGGGGTAAGGCAAAGGCTGTGAAATATTTATTCCTTTTAAACCACAAGGTAGCTTTGCACAGAATAAAAATTTAAATGCCAAACAACCTTTGCGCTTGGATCATAAAGTCACAGAGGTCATTTTTAGAAATAGAGATCTGAGCCTTGTGTAACATCTTCAAAGGCTGTCACTAGATGGCAGTAAAAATCAGGCATCTAAAAAGCGCATTCACAAACATTTGTTTACCAATAGATATTAAGTTTAGTAACAACCACATACCCTTGTGGTAAACTGTGAATTCTTAGTCTAAAGACAGCTACAAAACACTTTACTAAAGCATCATCATTTTTCTGAAGGCATGCTATCTTCTGAATCAGATAAGAAGGTGACTTTAAACAAGACACGTGCATAATGAAGAGGACACTTAGTCTCTGTGCAATAGAGGCAATACCTGAAGACAGCAGTTGCCCATCCCAAATCCCATGGCATCCATGTAGATATGGTCTGGTTTAGAAGCCTTTGATGCCTCCTCATCTTCAGGAAATGTTTCTACAAATGGAGATGGTGTATTCTTGTCCTTGAATACTGCATTATTAATTAAAAGAAGAGGAGTTGAGAATCGAGGCTGACAGTTGGACATGCTGCCCCAGCCCCACCCATACACACTTACTTGGCACATTGATGACAACCTTTTCTCCTCTCCTATGCCGGATATTTCTTGTTAATGTACTAAAACAACCGAACAAAAGAACAGGTCACCCAAGAACTGCCACGTTAGAACGTTAGAATTTGAGCATTTGAGCACATCGAAAGGAATGGAACTGAATCCTACAGAAAATTAACACTCCAAGACAGGTTCATGGCTCAGTGACATGCCAGCCTAAGGGTTTCCTGAAAGAGGACTGGAAAACAGCAGCCACTTTGCTCTGCATGGAGACCATCCCTTCTTGTTCACCTTTGTTCTGCATGGAGACCATCCCTTCTTGTTCACCTTTGCTCTGCATGGAGACCATCCCTTCTTGTTCATCTTTGCTCTGCATGGAGACCATCCCTTCTTGTTCACCTACTGTTAACCCAAGTCAGTTCAGGTGTTCATGGGCAACCACAGCCCAGCTAATTCTAACATTTCTCATGAAAACTCCAATGATTTTAGTCAATTTAAGAACTTAGGTTTTGGTTATCACTGGAGTCTCAAAATCACCTGCTTCAGTTCCCCAATTCCAAAACACTAGCCCGATTCTTACCTGATGCATACATTATGGCCACCGAATACCTGCAGTAACTGGTTGGTCCTAATTCAAACACACAATTTTAAAAGCACAAAGAAAGGAAAAAAATTTCCTCTCAGATTTTTGAAACTGACTCTAAATTGCAGCAATACTTTAGATGGAATACTTTAGAGGTTCAATAAATTATGAAACTGAGGTCCACTTATTTTATGTTATATGATGCCTGCTTTGATCCCTCAGTCAGTCAGGACACGAGGGCCTCCTTTTCCATGAGGGATTCTGGGGTAGCTTTTATAATCGTCATGATCCATCTTTTGCAGCAGCTCAGTATTTTATTTTTAAACAACAATAATGCTCTTTAATCTCAGTACTAGAGAGTCAGGTAGGAGGATCTTTGTGAGTTTGAGGCCAACCTAGTCTATACAGGATGGCCAAGGTTTCCTAGACAGACCCTGCGATAAGTAAGTAAACAAACACACAAGCAAATAAATGAAGGAAGGAACAAAGCACAGTCCTGCCTCACATAAACAGACGAAAGAACAGGGCAGTCAGTCAGTCTTTGTCCCTACAAAGACTTTGAGTGCACAGCTGTGGGAGCCTGGAAAAGGCGTAAGCTGAGAGTTCCTTGTGTCCCTCATGTTGAGCTAGGAGCTTCTTTTCAATATAGATGAGCCCATAGGATAAAGCTAAGGTCAGGCTGGTGCAGCACCTGAAGCAACTTAAACTACAGACCTAGATATAGGAGAATGCCTATGCTACGAGCTGTATAAACCTGACCTTGTCAGAGCAGAGAGACCTGGGTGATGAGAGATCCCAATGGTAACTTAGAGAGGCAAAGGAAACCTCTCAATACACGTGTCTGCAGAATCAGGACTGAAAACTGTCTGTAAAAAAGTGGAGGAAAGGAGCTAAGAAGTTTAAGGATAGCTTGAACTGGACAAAGCAATGTGAACAGATATATGTCTGCTGTCTCCTCTGAATCCAACACGTGCTTGAGAGGAATTCACAGACCAAATACTATACCCCAGACCGCAGAGTCTGAACCTTACTCACCCGAAGCGGGGGTGCTTGTTTATGGCTTCATCTGGAAAGAAGAGGGACTTAGATGCGCCTCCTTCCTCTGGGTTGGGTCTGTGCTCTGGCAATGTGAATCCAGGGCAGCCTAGTCTGCAACCAATTGAGAAGGGATAGGTGGGAAACGGCTTTAGAACTGGTTACCTGCATCTCACCATAACTTGCAATGGTTAAAAACACCTAATTTCCATTACTCCCCACTCTAGAGGGTGGAACAGTGTTTCCAAACCTGTGACCCTTCTCTGTACTATACTGTCCTGCATTGGGGTCTCATTTATTTATTCCCACTGACTTTGATTCCACTCAGCATCTAGGAACATTTATTTCCTTCCCCCAAGGTCTGAATGAGCTCCTTGATCACATGCCGCTAGGAGGTTCAGGTGCTCTCTACAGCTTTGGAACTGTTCTTCACTAGCCATAGATATGTTCAAAATTACCTTCCTGTTCACCACACTGCTCCAGCCTCCTGAGGAATCTGCACCAGGTCTTCTGTTTTTGCCTCTGCTATCTCCTCAGAAGTCCCTCACAGTTAAGCAGTGTCTCCAATGTCCCCAAGGTTCACCAGAGCACTCTCTGATATCTAAGACCCAACCTTATTGTCTTACTTAACCTTAAGAAGAGTTCTAATTACAAAACAGGACAGTTTCCACCCAGCTCCCTAAGTACAGTGTTCAGACCTCCCACCTCACTTGAGTGAGGGAGTCCTTCCAAGTTAGTGAAAGCAAAACAAAGCAGGGTTCTAGATCAGTAGTAGGAACTACTAACCCAGACCTTACTTCAACTGCCTTTCACAAAGACAAGTCCCTATAGGCTACCACGACCCTGTCAACAGCAGAGACTGCTATTCTCATCTGGAAAGCAGTTCCTAGCACCAAGCTTTAGACATTCACAGTCATTGTGTAATCTTTTCTGAATCTCTGAACTTAAACAACAACAACAAAAACCCTTTAAGAATGTGACAGACATTAACCTGGGGGAAATCCTAGTTTCCTAAAACTGGGCAGAGGCAAGCAGTTAGAGGCCAGCCTGGTCTACAGAGCAAGTTCCAGGATAGCCAGAGCTACATAGAGAAACCCTGTATCAAAAAGCAAAGCAAAGCAAAGCAAAACCAAACAACAGCTGAAGAAGACAAAGAAGAAGAGGAGGAGGAAGAGGAGAAAAGGAAAAAAACAGAGAAAGAATCACAGGCTTTCTGAATGGAGCCTATTCAATTCTCTCTATAATGAAAGAAGCCACTATAAACTTTTTCTCCAAAGAACTATTCCACACAGAACCACTAACTGAGGCAAGGTACATAGTGGAGTTTAACTAAAGACACTTACTCTGGCCCAGAAAGAACACCGACTTTCAACGCTGGGCATTTCTTAAATGTCTAAAATGGTTCTGCTTTGTGCTGCCTCCTCCTGCCCCACCTCAGTTTGCTAAAGCAAGATGTGTAACTCTCTTAATGTTAAGGAGAGAAAGCAAAATGTATGACATTGCATTTCTAAGTTTGCTAAAAGTTGACAAGCAACAAATACCCACAGCCTGATTCTCAGGCTGCTACTCTATTATCCCAAGTTTTCCCACCAGTCACCTATAGCACCATCCTTGATCTGTCCCCTCCTCTCCAGCAGGTTAGCTGATTCTGTCACTTTATGATCCATCACTTTTCTACTGTCACCGCCTACCACCAACCAGGTCACCATGACAGTGCCTAGGGAGCACCCTTTCCCTTATCTGGCATGCCCTGGCACTTGCTACACATTTGTTCTCATGCCAACAGCCCAGATGAGGGCTACAAAGCAAACATGTGATACTATCTACCCAGCCTAGATTCCCAAAGTCTCTACTGCTTTCAGAATAACAATCAAAGTTCATAACAGCCTACCTGGCCTCACCAGTCACCTGCACCCCAGCTTCCTGGTCACAGTGGGTAACTCCCTTTCTTCTACTTCCCCCCAGGATGTACATCACTCCAATCATCTTCCCTTGGAGGAGTCTTCCCCCCAAATCCACAGACATATCCATACCCCATGCCACTCCTTAATTTTATCGCTCTATATTTATATAATAGATATTTGATTAATTGCTGCTGTCTCCTCAGCTCTACAGAGTGAAGCCTCTCTGGGTCTGGAAAAGAAAAGGCACTGAGAGTCTCTAAGTATCGGACAACTGACTTTAAGTCTTTAACTACTGTATGTAGGAATGACAATAGGGAACTTAAAGCTATTAATTCCTATTTAAACTAGTGTCCTTCTAGGATCAATGGTATGATTTTGAATGCCTGTGCTCTTAGAAGGAAAAGCAACAACGGTTTAGTCCTTTAAGGCTACGGATACTCATCCCCATAACTCTTTTTGATGGAGGAGACAGACATCTAGCATAGATAAACAAGCTTTATGAGTAGAACTTCAGTCTAACATAGGAACACTACTCTCAATATTAGACATTCACACATCCCTTCTAATCTGAGGATGCACTTCCCTATGCTTGCTTACTGGTACTTACCATCATAACTAGGCTTGGTGACAACCCCTAGATCCCCAGCACAGTAAAAATGTGGCTTGGCTTGTTCAGTCAGCATCTGGCAGAGCACTCCAGGAACAAGTGTGCCCCGAGGTACTGCTCCCCGTGATCTTGCTTATCTGTGCTAGATATCTGCTAGATTGTCAAAGTATGCTCCCTCCTCCTGTCAAAGGCTCTCTGGGGGTTGGGATCCAATCCCTCAGTGAGGGGTGGGGGCAGATGGTCCTCTGAATGTGTCTGCAAGTACAACTGCCAGAGCCACACTCCCCCACACTGCCAACCAGCCCCCAGTCACAAGGTCATTCCAACTCTGTCCACGCATATGCTCTTACCAGCACCCAGCCCAGCCACCAACTGAAGATGCTATGCACTTTTTGTGTATCAAATGTTAGCAGGCAAGTCCAACCCGCAGCCCATAGGCCACACACGACCCAGGTTAGCTGTGAAGGCGGCCAACACAGACTGTAGACTTATTTAAAACACGAGATTTGGCGGGGGGTGAGTACTTTCTTAAAGTGAACTCTGAAGATGGTAGTGTTATGCTGTCCAACAGTATGAACTTCTTTTAGGTGTGAGAACTGTTGAGGGAAATGCACAGGTCATGCTTTACTCTCTTCAGAACCTCCAGAGTCTGATGTTCCTGCTAGAACATGTTGATGCAGGAACTAACCTGGGAAATGAAGTTATGGTGCAAAGAGCCTGATGTTCTCCTAACACAGAAGTAGCCTCCTTCCGACGCTTCCTCATGTTGTCCTCCACTGTGTTGAACTCAGACATCGTTCCTCCGTAGGGCTGACCAGGCGTCCCTTCGATCATGTAACTCCCATACTCTGGTCTCCAGAGGGTTGGATGGCTGTAGAGAAGTCATTTTAATTTCAGCTTATTCTTTTGCTGTAGGCCACTCAATTTTTTTGAAGTTTTTAAAAGTTGCTTTAAAACATTTTAAAGATATTAGGCACAGGTGAATAAAAGGCTTATTAAAGCTATAATTTTCCATAGCTTTTCAACTACTTAAGGCTGCTAAGTGTTGAATTCAAAATATTTCTAAGTTTTTGAAAATGCACACAGGTATTCCATCCAGGACAAAGCTAGTCCACTTTACAAGGAAGGAACTAAGGCCTTAAAGGCTTTTTAGTCAATACAAGGTTCTCAAATGTAGCTTCCCAAAACAATCAAATAGAAAATGAACTAGAGAATAGATGCTCCTGCCCCTCTCTACTCCCAGGTAAAGAAATATTTAACCAGGAAAAAAAAGTCAAGTGTGGTAGCACACATCTTTAATCCTAGCAACTGGGAGGCAGAGGCAGGCAGATCTCCAAGTTCAAGACCAGACTGATCTACAGAGCAAGCTCTGGGACAGCCAGGAATACTCAGAGAAACCCTGTCTTGAAAAACAAAAAAGGAGGAAGAGGAGGAGGAAGGGAGGGAGGGAGGAGGAGGGAAAGGGAAAAAGAGAGAGAGAGAGAGAGA
>NW_022196906.1:72489311-72498410 GCF_008632895.1 Mastomys coucha | reverse complement strand
GAGAGAGAGAGAGAGAGAGAGGCAGAGACAGAGAAACTTAAACATAATGCTGCCAAAACAAAACTGCCTCCAGTTTTGTCTGAAACTCTGTTGTGAATCTTTATCATATTTCAGCAATGTGTCTAAGAAAAAGTCTTTCCACATTGTAGCTGACTGTGCTAAGTATTCTGAAGTGCCTGTGAGATAACTATTGTTATCCACACTTTATTGAGATGAGACTGAGGCCCAGAGAGGCAGAATTGGAGCCTCTAACTTGGGACCCTCTGTCGTCCTGCCTTCTAGACAGCTGAGAAAAGATCCTATGTCCTCGGTACTCCAAAGGCTCCAGCAACACTAGGCTGTGACTTACTTGGGGTTTGTCCTCTCCCCCTTCTCCTGCAGAGTTTCAAGAACATCTCCTCCATTCAGTAACAACTGGACTTTTCTGTTTTCATGATCAAAGGACACCAACATGTATTCCACCTGTGTAAAATAATAAAGAGATTAATGTTTTTCCAGACTTGAACTCAACATGACCTTCAGAAACAGAGCAGAGAAATGTAAAGGTTGGAAAGGAGTCACAGAAAATGGGGACAGCCACATGTGCTTGTACTACAAGCCCTTTGCATAACATAAAAGCGTGCAGTGTGTCTATCTGCAGTTCATTGTGGGAGGACAAGAACTCATTTTTCAATCCCTCTTTCTTCCCCTTTACTCCATATTGCACAGAAAAGTCAAGATGTTCATTTTGGCAAGAGCTGCTTAAAGAAGCCGTCTTTGGAGCGGAGATGCTGAGAGCAGTTTGTGAAGAGGCATCTGCTGCTCATCCCCTCAGTTGGTAACAAGAGACTCTCTACATGAGTCAAGAGAGATTACATTTCTTGGCAGATTCTTCTACATTCCTGTAATTCCCCACCCTCCTCCTTCAAGGATTAAAATCATAAACACACCAATGTAAAGACATTATTTTAGAGGCTCCAACAATTTATTTTTGGCACAGCACAGGTAATTTAAGATAACTTCCTTGATCTGTGATGCCATAACATTTATAATGCAGGACACACTGGTGCATTTATAACACATGGTAGAATCCAATCCAATCCAAAAAAAAAAACAATCACAGGTTAAATACCAAAGAGAGACTTTTGTGGACAGAGTACAACTTGAGCTTGCTTTTGCTTTCTCTGATATAGCATAATTTAAAAACTAGAAGAGTTGCTGGGCAGTGGTGGCACACGCTTTTAATCCCAGCAGAGGCAGGTGGATTTCTTAGTTCGAGGCCAGCTTGGTCTATAGAGTGAGTTCCAGGACAGCCAGGGCTATACAGAGAAACCCTGTCTCAAAAAACCATTAAAAACAAAATAAAACACAAAAAACAAACAAACAAACAAAAAACCACCACCAACAACAAGAGTTGCTGTGGAAGATTAAAATTACCAATCATTATCTGTGATTTAAATGAAATGCCTATTATCCAGTCTAAGTGAGAAGTTGTAGGACTGGGTTATTCAAGCCAGTGCTTAGCTGACTCTTCAAAGACAGCAGCCATAGAGATCATGTGGCAAGCTAATGGCCCACAAGACAAACCAGACAAATATATATCAGACTTAGCCTATTTTTATTAAAGAATAAGGAGGAAAGAGGAAAGAAAAGGTAGGTTAGAATGTATCTACTTTCTTTTCTTGACATTTCACATATAAACTCAGAACCACAACCTTAAATCTATCCAGAAGCCAGCCTGCTTTCTTCTGAGATTATATAGTTGTTTGTCAGTACCTATTCTTTAGTTATGTGGGCTTAGCTCAGTATTGTTGGGCATTTAAGCTGCCACTCCAAAATTCTGTTACTTGTTTTATTTTTTAGGCAGGGTCTCACTTAGTTGCCCAGGCTACCTCTGAACTCACCATGTAGCCAAAGCTAGCCTCAAATCTTCCTACCACAACCTCCCTAGCACAGAGAGTACAGGAGTACACCCATACTAGGCAGAAGCAATAATTGAAAAGGATATTTTGATTTTCAGTTAAAACATACAGACAGATGAACACTTATAACCACAGGAAATGGCACAGCGGTTTAGAAAACAAAAGAAAACAAACCAGCCAACTGACCGACCAAGTAGAACACCTGCAATTAATATTACTAGTCATTTAATTGATGGACTGGGTATGTGAGATGATAATACAAGATGTTATACCCCTCAGTTAATGTAGTAAACACAAAGGCTGAAGAAGGTGGAAGGGTTGTCCACAACAGACTTCCGGGCAGCATCCAGACCCAGGACTCCTTAGCTTAACCCTGTTGGAGCTGAGAGGTACATGAAACTCACTCCCGGAATCAGTGCTATGGTCTCCACAGGTATGGTAAGTTGTCTGCAAATGAGCATAAGAGAAAGGGTGCTCGGGACTTTTTCATACATAGATCTTAACCTTTTAAGCCTACTGTTATAGTTTAAATGTGAAATGCTCCGCACAGCCTCAGGTGCTTGGACACATGCTTCCTAGCCGACAGATTGTTTTGAGAGACCCTGGAGCCTGTGGGATTGGAGTTACTGCTGGCAAAGGTAGGTCACTGGGAGCCTTGAAGGTTGCATCTGCTTTCAGCTCTGTCTTGAGATCTCTGCTTCCCACCTTCATGTTTCCTATACCAGCAGTTCCCACTCTCATCAACAGAGCGCTCTCATTTACCATACATTCCCACTTCCTGGACAGAGCACTCATCAATAACAACAGGTTCCCACTGCCTGAACAGAGCATTCTATCAATAACTACAGGTTCCCACTTCCATGGACCAGGGACGTTCTTCTCCCTAAATTGCTTCTGATAGCTGGAAGGAACCTTCCCCCTTAAACTCTTAGGCTGCATGCAACTGCCTGGCATCACCAGTTAGTTATGGATACCTTAAGCAGATAAGACACTTTCTAAAAGAAAGACTAAGAGATAACTCTTAGTTTACTGGGTCTGCACCATTTATCTGTGTCTGAAATAAGCAAGAATATCTGTGGTAATTATACAGCTAAACTGAAATGACTATGGTTAATTTCCTAGTTAAAACCTGAAATCCTATTATTTCAGAAATCCTGGCCTCAAATTTAAAGCATCAAGAAGAACAAAAGGACAAAGAGCTCAAAATAAGTCTGTTTTAAATCGTCACGTGAATGAATGACCCTGAAGATGCTAACAAACCCGACTCTTAAAAAACAATCATCCTGTAGTCTCACAAAGCAGAGTAGAAAATATCAGAATATCTTCTACATAAGAAAAACTAACTTTTTATAGGACCTAAGTTTAAACGAAATCTTATAAAAGTCATCGAGCACTTTTTCCAATCTTAAATAAATATAAAACAAAGTGAGGTTTGTCTCCTCTCTCGTTTTCATAGCAGTCCTCAGAACTGCTCATCAGTTACTCCAGTGCTGCAGCAGTCACCTCAGAACACTAATGACTCTCGAACAAGCAAAGCAGGGCCAAGTAGGCTTGGCCCAGTCATCTACATAATGAGTGATAACAAAAATGACAGAGGAAGCCAAAGCTTCCCACAGGACGTCTAAAGCCACAGTCAACCATTCCATGATGTTGCCTGGACTTCACTCCTTTCCTGTTTCCTTGGATACCACAGAGAAACAAAGCTCCAGAGAAAATAATGCACACACAGTGTGGAGGCCTTCTGTGCCACACTGACTCCAAGGATTAACAACACACAGCATTCTCAGTCACTGCACCAGAGTCACTCCTACCCTGGGAAATGTGGGACAACACAACTGAGTGCAATGGAGAACAGAAGGCTGCTCAGGAATGGAGGTGATAAATTATTAATAAGGTAAAATTTCAAAAAAGCTCAAAGGCAGAAGTGCCAGATAAACCCACAAGTCAATTTCCCAGCACCTGGGTTCAGGGGGTGAACAGAGAAATGGATGTGAGAGGAAGGGAAGGGCTAAATAAAAAATGAGTGTTTGCACCTTTCTAGGAACAGACAGATTATTCAGGTGCCACTTCTAGGTTCTTTCCAGTTGCTACCATGGCAACTCTCAGATATTGGGGCGCTAAGGACGATGAGGCTTGGGGAGGGATTGTCTGACAGCCATCTCAGAATCAATTTTAACTAGTCTACCTGAATAGGGACTTCTGACCCACAGGTACCCCGTTCTCCAAGAGGAACAAGTTAGAGCAAGCAAAATCCAGCTAGGTCACCCAGGTAGCACTTAGGGTAACTAGCAGTCAGTCCCTTTACTTGAGGTTTTCTTTCTCTGGTTTCAGTTACCTGCAGTCCCCAAAACTGTCTTTTCTTCTGACAAAGATCAGTCATGTAACTCTTCTTATAGTGTATTTTAATGATTTGTTACTCTCTCACTGTGAGCAGCAATTAAACTTGATTATATGTAGGAGGATCATATGTACAGTTCAATGCTGTGTATGGCTTCAGGAACCTCTGGAAGGTTATCTTAGTAACTAACCCTACAATAAAGGCCTGAATATGCCGATCTTCTAACCCTGCCTGGGCTATAAGGCCAGAATTCCAGCACCATCTTATAAGCAGACTGAACACACGCATCATTCTGCAAACAAACGGGCTGCAGAGTGACTGAATTTAATGTCATGTAATCAATGTAGCATCCCAAGGGAAGAAAATAGCAAGGGAAGTAGCAAGGGAAGAAAATAACTTCCAGCACATGTCTATTCTCCATAGGACACAGAAGACGACTCCCTACACAGAGTTGAAACAGGACTGTCTAGCACCCGTGAGTTATCCTTCCATATGGAGAACAGGCCCAGTAAAAATGCCTGCCCACTTTGCTATCTTTTAAATGTACACTGCTTTCTCTATACGTTAACATTTGGGTTCCTGACATTTCCATTGCTGAGAGTAATTTTTATCCTGTTAAATAAAGGTCCCTAATAACTTTCAACAGCTGAATCAAGAACAGAGACAAAAATCTAGTGTCAAATATCTCTGAGCTATTGAATCAAGGCAAAGACACACATAAAAGACTATTGTGAACACTACTGTGTTAGTGTTGCTAGGAACAACCAGACATATCTGTAAGTAGCATTTGCCAGTATAAGTTAAAGTTTCCACCTCCTCCTAGTTTTATAATTTTGAAGCCGTTGGGAAGAGGCTGAGCATGCGGGGCATTTAATGAAGCACTGCCTTCTTGGTTTCTCCTTGAAGTGAGTAAAGAAGTGTGATCCATTTCTCTACGACTATCGGGAAGTTTTCCAGAAGATGTACTTTGGGAAAGTTCACTTGTCAGTGTCTGCATGAATAACTAAGGAATCCCCACACTCAGAAAGTATTTAACCCATTCAACACATACACCTGAACCTGAGGGATAAAAAGCCACTAAGTACTACATATTAGCCCCCTCCCCACTCCCAGCATGTTGGGGACTCTTTACATCCTAGGGAAGGTCAGTATGGAAGGGCAGGAAGACAAAGTTTCTTATAGCTTAAACAAGTCCCCACCTACCCTCCAGGAGCTGGGTTCAGGCCAGCCTTTCCACTGTCAACTGTCTTCTAGCCTCTGTAGTAGTTTGAGTCAACTTCTAGAACCCTCAGCACTCCCCAGAGACCCAGTTTTCTCCTTAGACCAACTCCTGGACTACTCCACAGACACTGTGAAGACCAAGGCACCAGTGAGAACAAATTACTAAATCAGTGATGGTTGGGAGTTCTTCCTCAAATTGGTTATTAATATTTTGCTGTGTGTGGAAACTGTTTTCTACATTTAAGGCATAGTCCAGCTAACACTATTTCTTTTGTTCTTTTATAATTCAACAAAACCTTCAGCACTCTCTCTACTTCCATAGCCACTCCTGGGTGCTAATGTCTCTGCAGAAGATGTACCAAGAGCTCACACACTGCACAGCATCCTACAATAGTTATCCTCTAAATCATAAACTCTTAACCCTGGGACCTTGCCTGGTGCCTCAGAATCAAGATTCCCAACACAGAAAATATTAATAACTCATTCTGGGGGCATACTCTCAGCCAAATTTGACAGCATCATTTCCACATCCAGCATGACACACAAACCTGAAGTGCCTGAAGGCTCAAGCTGCACCAATGACACTTAATGTCAGCCACCCCATAGTTAGGTAAGAGACTCTGAATGTCAAGACTATTGGCATTGAGCACAGTGTAAAACTAAGAAATCTGTGGTGTTCTGAATAAGAATGGCTTCTATAGGTACATGTATTTGCCATATTGACTACATAGTCAATAGGGAGTGGAACTCTTTGGAAGGGTTAGAAAGATTAGGAGGTATGGCCTTGCTGCAGAAAGCGTGTTACTGAGGGTAAGCTGGGAGGTTTGAAAAGCCAGGCTAGGCTCTGTTGCCGTGCCCAACAGATGAGATTGTAGTGCTCAGCTACCGCTCCAGCACCATGTGTGCCACCATGCTCTACCATGATAATAATGAATTAAACTTCTCATGCAAGCCAGACCCAATTAAATGTTTTCCTTTTAAAGAGTTGCCATGGTCATTGTGCCTCTTCACAGTAATAGAACAATGACTAAGACAAAATTCTAATGCAAAAATTTTCATATAAAAATTTGAGATGGGTCAGATTTGATTCAAGGTGCACTCTAGTGTCAGAATCACTACATTTCCAGTCATGCTTGGGAGTACCACTCACTGTTTTGGAGGACCAAGTGTTCTGGGGCTCTCTGCCTGTGATAATATGGCAGTACTGTAAACTACTGAGATGTTATAATAAATCGATCATGCCTCAAAAAGGAGTGGTTTTAGTGGAATCCTAAAACATCTCATGTATCCTAAGATAATACCTCCACATCCTCCTCACACACATCCAGATGTCAATTTATATCACAGAATCATACAATACATTCCAGAGTAAGTTTAGATATTTAGAAATCAAAGTAAATTTGGCTTCATCCCGACCTGATCTTTGGGCAGCATCTGGCATGCTTGATCAGGCCTTTGGCTTCTAGAGCTGGCTGGTTTTTACCTTAGAACATATTCACTGTTCACTGCAATTTTAACACTGCATAAGTGAACTTCTCTTGTAAGTGGTGTTGGCCCACAGAGGAAATTCTCCACATGCCTAGTTCAGTGAGAAGAGGCCCGTGTGAAAAATCAAGACTTTAAAGGAGAAGAGAATGGGACTGTGACTCTTACAAAAAGAAAGTTCTCCTTGTGGTTATTTAGACTCTAATTAATATAGAGTAAATATAACATAAAATTTCAGTTATCTCAGCTGAACTAAATAGTAGAGAGTTTTTAGTACTAGAACATTTCTATTACTGTAGAGAGGACAGAAACCTAAGAAAGATGAGAATTTTGACCCAGATACTCTGATAGTGGCACAAAAGAAGCCACAAATGTAGATTTCCTCTCTCATAATTAGTTTTCTCCATATTTCTTTATAATGTAGGCAGTTGTGAGGCCTGTGTACGGAGATGGGATGATAACTAGTAGGAGCTGATTAGCATCCCGTCTTCACATGAGCCCCAGTCCCACTCGGGCTGCTGGGGGGTGGGGAAGCCACCTTTAGCCACTAAGCCGCCCTGCATCTTCATGCTTTAGGGATGACATAAAACATCTATTTTCTGGGCCTCTGAATTTATGTTAGTTATTTCTTTAATCATGCCATCACTTTCAGCATGTCATCTTAAGTTATCTGACATGTATGAAGCCCCACCTTGCTTATGAGCCGAACTAGTCTTCTCACTCAAGCCTAAGAAGGAAACACATCAGGCTACTGATGTGCTGTTCGTTTTGGCAAGTAATATAACTCACAGTATTATAAATATAAGTAGTTATTTACCTCAAAACAACTGTGCTTCAGAATTTTAGCATCTAGATTTTAAGGACAAATGAACTCTTTAGCTCTCTCCCCAAACTATATTCCTCTGCCAGAATTCTAGTCACATGTATAGAGAGAGGCTGTTTTCATTCAACTGCCCAGCAGAAGGCAGAGCTGGAGGGGAGCTGAGATCACCATCTTAAGTGGACTTGGCTTCAGCACAGAAGCAGTCTACTACTAGGAAGAACATGCATGGGTGTTCTAAGGTAGAGAGGTGAGTAAACACATCCCCTTATACCATATGTTTACTTTGTTCTAAGTCCTGTGAGAAAAGGAGAATGCGGTTTAAGTTCCTAGAAACCAAATCACAAAACAGGTAACTCCAAAGCACCCACTGTGCTCATAAAGGACCATGTATGCCTCCGAGATAGGATGTCAGAACACAAGTCCCCTTTCTCCCAGCATATGTAGTACAATGCCATTCCAAACCACTAAGAATCTGAATGCGGATCCTTTGTAAATCACAGCTCGCAGAGGCATTGTCAGGATCCCAAAGCTGTACCTGACGTTAGCAGGCTGAGGATCAGAGTCATTGCAGCCTGCTTTAGACATGACCGGGGACATTCAGACAAAGCCGAATCCTATCTAAAGGTCAAGGGTCTCTGGTTCCGCAGAGGCTGCCTGAGTATCTTCTGAAGGACTGGTCTAGTCTTTGCCTTCCCTAGGGTCAGTGTACCAGCAGAGTGGCCAGGAAGGCTACAGTTCCATTCTCACCTTGGCAGCCTTTGTCCTCTGGGCCAAGGAATATACATACTATGCACGCAGTGAACAGTGTCAGAGTGCTGACGTCTCACTCTGTCTGACTGTCTGATAATGAAGAATGCTCATGCTTCTGTTCACCTCTATGGTTCTGAGATGCACTCATGTCCTCGTGAGGGGTGGTACTTCATCCCTTTGCCCTATTCCTCTTTCTCATTCATCTGTGGTGATGTCTGTACACACCACCAGTTCCTCCTGCCTGCTTGGGTAGCAACCTGTGGGAAGCAGTGAAGAGTACAGCCGATCCTTTCGGAACCACCTGCCTCACTTTCTGGTGTTTTTGTTGTAATATGTTTTCTTATAACAGTATCAACGCCACGGGCCCCTGAAGAATGGCACGAAACACACTGGTAGCGCAGGCCAGTGCTCACTGCTGTCTTGTTCTACAGCAGAGTCATAAAGCTTTTTACAAGTTGATTATAACACCTTGGTGGTCATGTTAGATATGATTAATACTAGAAAATATGTATTTATTGTAACAGAGAAAGAAGGGTATGTCATTTAGCTGACAAAAATACCGTTCTTTTTTTTTTTTTTTT
>NW_022196906.1:72462352-72489300 GCF_008632895.1 Mastomys coucha | reverse complement strand
TTTTTTTTTTTTTTCTGAGACTGTTCTACGGGAACCTTATTTGGGATCTGGTCTTAGTTAACGGAAGGCTACCTATGTACAAAATGTGCTAACAGTGTGACCCAGGGTCCTTCACTGTGCTACTCAATCACTCCCCTGTTCTGAACACTTCAAGGGCTCACAGTAAAAAATCACATTAAGTAAGTGCCATCCTTCGTCCAACCCTTTTCCACCATGCTGCAGGCACACTTGCCTTTTTGCTCCTCCAGTAACCATGTCAGGTCTCTCCTGTATTCCTTCTTTGGGGGAACTTTGTAGGCCTCACACACTGACTTCCCCTAAAGCAACCACCCACACTGTAACAAGCTGCCTTACCTACTCTGCTTTCCCAGAATCCCCTTTTACTTAAAGGTAATCTTGTTTCTAAAGTTACCCTTTAGAACACAGGCTTATAAACCTCTCCATGAACGTGAGTGGGAATCTGAGCCAACTGCATGCTCTTCTGTTACCAGTAAGATGCTGGGCATATTTTCACTTTGTATTAGGTCTTTAGGCAAGTGCATTTCTTTTTCAGTCAAAGTAAGTCACTTGGAATTGTACAGAGTGGCCAAACTGACTCTTGCTATTTTCACCTCAAACCATTTTCTCTAGTTCATTCTGAGCCAAGCAACTAGACAACCAAGCTCTTCAGAGCTGAGTACAGAGTAAGTCTTTTCTGGGTGAGAGCTGGGAGTGAAATGTGTGTGAGTTCTGTGCTTACAGCACTTCCTGGCTCTTACTCTACTTGATTAGAAGAAGGGTCAATGGATCCTAAGCCCTAGACACAGCCACCTCTTGGCCTACCAGCACAATCAGGACTACTGGAGTGCTAGTCAATGAAACAACAACACTTACCTCCCCTTTAGATATGTCTGAGACTTGCAGCTCTCAGAGAATAAACTCCATGAGGTTTTTAAAAAAACTTTATGAGCTTTCAGTGACTGGTGCTATCTCTAACTGTTTTAAACAGTTCAGAAGTGTGGATGATCCTTTAGGACCATGCCTATATCTGTAGAGCGCTAAGAACCTGACCTCTTGACTCCTACGGTTAATTCCAATGAGATAAAAATGACATCCCAGATTTTTTGTGTATGTAACATATAAATGTGTGGGTACATTCCTGTGCATCAGTCTCCTTGTTTTCTATGTTGCTTGAGATAGTCTTTGCCATTTTTCTACCGTGTTTGCCAGGCTAGCTGGCCCACAACCTTCCAGATTATCCTGCCTTTACCTCCTTGTCCTCATAAGAGAGCAGGGATCACACGTGCTTGCACTATTACAGCTGGTTTTTACATGAGTTCTGAGGATTTGAAGTCAGGTCTTCACTTTGCATGGTAAAGCTTTTATTCATTGAGCCATTTCCTCGGTTCACATCTCAGATTTTGAACAGTTTCGAAGTTTGAAGAAAAATATTCAGGAGTTCCTTACTTTAGGGTTTCTGAGAAATCTGCATGCCTTTTAGAAACAAAAGACTTAAAAAAATCTTGCAAGGAAACTGCAAAGAAGATAGCAGATGCATGTAGACATATGTGTCATCTGGAATATCTGTGTCTTTGGGATACTTTTGCAATCTTATTGTGGAAATTAGTTAAACTACAAAATCCTGACCACAGCAGACACAATACGAACAGAGAGCACTCAAATAACAGATTAGGGCCACCTACTCTCCTAGGACAGACCAGGCCTACAGCCAAGTTTTCTGGTTACTTACAATAATTCATCAATATAAATTCTTAGGGAGGACGAGCTTTGTGGTCGTCGCCATGTGTGAGGTCTTCTAGGTTTGATCCAAGCACTATAACACAAATGTTTAAAAGAAACAAAGTAGCATCCAGACAAAAACCCTGCTAGCAAGCACTACATGCTTGCCCTTGAGTCTGTCTCCATGCACCCTAGTGCTGACCCATCTTTCAGACTATTATTAAATAATCTAGAAAAAAATCTCCAAATACTATCTTTGAACCTCCAGTCAGACTGGGTGTAGCACTTTCCTCCAAATTGAAATACTTCCTTCATGAAAGGGGTGGGGAGGGACACACTCCCGAGATCCAGGAAGTTCATGAAATTAGTGAGAACTACAGGTTCCTCTCTAAGACTATGGAAGCAGTGAACAAACACTGGAGAGGAGCAGAGAGACTGACAGAACTGTCCACTGCCCGCTCCACAGCAGGCCCAAGACTAGCTTTAAAGAGTCAGCACCCAGGCTGGGGTAGCCATTCCTGTGACACAGTGCCTTCTAACTGTCCGTTCTCCTGAAAGTCATCCTTCCCCTAGACCCTTGTAAGTGTCCCCAGTAAGCACAATGCTTTGCCAAGCTGGACTTCGGTGCAATTGTTTCTTTGGTCTGCCACCTGTGCCTTAATGGGGGTGGACACACATTTGTTCACTTCTGTTTCTGAGTCTCACAACAACTTACAGTCCCACACAGCTCCCTACACAGCCTTAAGTACATTAAGAAGATGGCCTCAACTACTGGCCATCTCAGTTTCCCATGCTGGCTCTGTCAAATCCACATAACTCTGCTCTGGAAATGGAGCCTACCCTCCAGCCAGGGGCTTTCTCGGTGGCAGCAAGCTTTTTTCTCTTCTTCATTCTCTCTTCCTGGGCCAGCACAGGACATGGTAATATACAGCAGTGGTTCTCAACCTAGGAGTCAAGACCTCTTTGGGGGGGTGTCAAACAACCCTTTCACAGGGGTCACTTAAGACCATCAGAAAACATAGATACTTATATTATAATTCATAGCAGTATGAAGTAGCAATAGAAATGATTTTATAGTTGGGCATCACCACAACATGAGGAACTATATTAAAGAATCATGGCACTAGGAAGGGTGAGAACCATTGGTATACAGGAAGTAGTCAATAAATAAATACTCCCGAATTCGAAAGCAGCCCACCATGGAAATACAGCCTTTGGAGCCTTACCATGTCAGAAAAGTTGAAGTTTCAATTTCTCTGAAGAGCAGTTTGTGCCACTTAGTCTGCTTGTTGATATCCTAGAATAACTACAAGGCTCAAATAGGTTTACTCCCTTCATACAGACAAAAATTCAGAAGTTTACTATGCACGACTACACAATCAGGTACAGCCTTCAGTGCATGCTGCTTCAGAGACAATGTTAAAACCCCATCCAGACAAGGAAAGAAAACAGATTCTAATATTTGTTGTGTGCATTTCAGGATTTTTCAAACTCACTGACATTTAGATCATACTCAAACTGTTAAAAAGTATTAAAAGCATGTGCCTAGAATTCACAAAGCCCTGCCTGGAATCCCTGGCACCACAAAAACAAAAGGATACCAAAACAAACAAGAAAAGGTTGGCCAATCTTGGTTACTGAGTGTCTTAGAACCAGGAGGACAACCAGCTTGGGCAGAGTATAGACAAAGGAGAACAGAGCTGGAAGGATAACAAAGTGTGGAGGGAGGCTTGCATTCCTTAAACAAAATGAATATAAAACCCAAACACACAAGAAAAGCCCAGAGAGCTACAAAGGCTCTTCCTCAAGAATTCAGAAAGTTATACAGAATTCAATGTTATATAGAAGTACCCCAAAGTATTTGCACTCCAATTAAATTCTAACTCAGGGGTACTAGGTAGAGGACATATAAGTATGTAGACTTTTCTGGAGCTACTCATAAACTATAAAAACTACTCTCTCTAAATCATTATATTCAGAAGTATTATGAACTCATACAGAAACATCTACACACTAAGAACCTCACAAGGTAGAGTTCATTTCTATCATTCAAAGATTGCCAGGCATCCAAAGCACACAAGCATACTAAAGTGGAGGTTGGGTCAACTAAATGGCAGGTGACCTGAAATGTCCAAAGCAATCATTAGAACCAGACTAATTATTGTAATTCAGTATCCACAAGAGTGGGTTTAGAAGGTGGAAGGATAAATGACAAACTTAGAAAATCAGCAAAGTGCCGGACAGTGGTGGCACACGCCTTTAATCCCAGCACTTGGGAGGCAGAGGCAGGTGGATTTCTGAGTTCGAGGCCATCCTGGTCTACAGAGTGAGTTCCAGGACAGCCGGGGCTACACAGAGAAACCCTGTCTCAAACCCCCCCCCCCCAAAAAAAAAAGAAAAGAAAAGAAAATCAGAAATATATATGGTTTTGTATGTGCAAGACCAACACACTGAAAACTATGAAACACTGCTGAGAAATTATTAGAGATGTAGAGAGAGATTTACTTGTTCATGATTAGGGAGATTCAATATTGTTTAGGTTTCAATTCTCAAATTGATTATGAGGACTTGATAGAGTTCTAAGATCAAAATCTCATGAGAGCTTATTTTTTATAAAAACTGACTACCTGGTTCTAAATCTCTTAGAAATTCAATGTCTCTATAGAAACAAATTTAAACTAATTAAAAAGAAAAATGATTGCTCCTATCTGATTCCCCCCCCCAAAAAAAAAAAAGCAGTAGTACACAAGACTTTAATTCCAGCACCCAGGAGGCAGAGGAAGGCAGATCTCTGAGTTTGAGGCCAGTATGGTCCACAGAGCAAGTTCTCAACGGGTAGGGCTACATGGAGAAACCCTGTCTCCAGAAACCAGAAAAACAAGCAAGCAAACAAACAATGAACAAATAAAAACAACTTCAAAGCAAAGAGAGATGGTATACCTTGACTTTATGCTCTACAGAACAAAGGAAAGTCAGATCAGTGGACAATGCAACAAACACAGAAATAAAAGCACACAGAGTGGAGAGCATGCCTTTGCAGGCAGTGGAAGCCTAGGCCTTCCAGCAAACACTGGAGCAATACTCAACACAAATGCGAGTGTATGCACAGACAATACATAAATACATGTGTATGCACAGACAATACATACGCTGTCTTTCCTTTCTATGAAACATAGATAAATTGGGGCTAGGGGAAAGGCATGACCCAGAATCTTTGTGATACCTATTCAGAAGTGAATTGTCTTCCCTTCAGATAAGAAGTTAATATTCAGAGTTTACAAAAGTTGCAAAAATTAAATATCAAGGAAATAAACTGCCAATCAATGAACAGACAGATTAACTAAGTAGACAGTGTTCACAAAACAAAACAAATGAAACACAGTACAAATGGCCAATAATTAAAAAGTGCTCAATATCCCTACCAGGAAAATTCAAATTCATACTCCCTCACCTGCCTCAGGTGCCTCAGGCTATCATCAATAAATCTAACAAGGAATGTTAGAGAGGATGTGGAGAGAAAGGAACCCTTACTCACTGCAGTGGGGGTGAAAATTAATAGAACCACTGCGGAAATGCGTTTGAATTCTCAAAAAATTAAAACTAGAACTACCATATGAGTAGCATGAGCTATTTCACTCCTGGGCATTTCCTCACAGAACTCCATACCCCACCATAGAGGTATTTACCTGCTTATTGCTGCTTTTTTTTCCACTATAGAAAGGAATCAGAATCAACCTAGTTGTCCATCAAACAGAGGAACATATAATGAAAATCTGGCATTCATACATATAGTGTATTAATACTATTTAGTGTTAGAGAAGAATGTGATCACAAAACTTGCAGGAAAACAGATGGGCCTAGAATGGACTTAAGGGAGGACATACAAATCAGAAAAACCTCTGCATGTTCTCCCTTATATTCGGAATCTAGCTAATAATATATATAAATAAATGTACATGTAAGGTCAGTATAATATGTAGAAGAGAATTTTAAAAAGCTAAATATTAGGAAATAAGGACTGAATGCATGTAACAGACCCAAACTACGAAAGAATATAAAACTAATTGTTTTTCTAGTTCTATCTATTTTTGGTAGTAGTTATACATATATTCATTCAACTGTCAAAATATAAAATCCAATATAAAATTTCAGTTTGTGTTCTGAATAGCTATTCTGCCAGGACATGGTCTAAGAATGGAGTCATGTGAGGAGAATTCTGAGTACTTCTGAGAAAACTCCAAAGAAAAGAGTCTTGTGACCTTAGTTTCTTCAAAACAAGGATCTGTTAAAGGAATGAGTTTACATGCTCCTCCCAGCTGAGTCAGGCAGGAGTGAGCTTACTTCAGATTACTCATTATTGCTTGCTGGTGGTACGCCATTAAATGTTTAAACTATCCTTTCTATGACATGGTTTGTCCTTAACTCAGGTGATTCTTACCCTTCAGGGTATAAACTGTCAGATGCTCTGAATAAAGCTGGGTATTGCATGAGACTTGTATCAGCTCTGTTGTCCCAGGTTCCACCCATCACCTCTAGAGTGGTGGCACTATTCTAACTGCAATGTAAGTTCATTGGGTCTTTGGGTCCCGTCTAATTTTGGTGTGACTTTTTTTATTTACAACATTTTTTTTAAATAATAAAGTTTAAAATAAAATTCAAAAAAGAATGAGATGTGTTCAACAGCTTATTCTAGTAAGTCAATAAATGTGATTCTGAAATGCAATGTTATTATTTACTGTCATTTTATTCTGAGTGCATGTGTACATATGTCTGTACCCCAGAGGAGTGTAGTACTCTCAGAGGCCAGAGTGCTGGGACTGGAGTTACAATGGCTGTTCGGAGGCAATGGAAACTGGGCTTTCTGGAAAAACAACATGTGCTTTAAACTGGTGAGCCATTTAAAATTCCACCATAAACTACTAAGCTAATGAAACAGATCTGGCTGTGAACACAAAACAATGAATGTGGAATGACTCACAGATGCCTGTGGCTATTTAAGTGAGATGTAAAGTGAAGCCTTGTGACACAGGCCTATGACCCTAGTCTCCTGGAAGCAGGAAGATTAAAAGTTCAAGGCCTGCCTATTTCAAAATTTAAAAAAGGGCTGAGGATATAGCTCAGTGGTAGTAGTGTGCTTGCTGAGCATACATATCCTTGAGACAAAGCAGCAAACTTGAATAACTGGGTTTGGGAAGACATTCTTTGAGAATGCTTTCTTTTTCCTGCATTAAAACTTTTTGTTTACATTTTTATTAACACATATTAATTATTTTTCAAGGTCTCATCTTTACCATATCTGGGGCTGCGATGAAGAAAGAACACAAGAAGGACTTAGATAGGCTATGCTCACTCTGATGGTGCAGCACCAACGACAGCAACAACCAAGAGCCTCCACATGGGCAGGGAATTAGCTAGTCTTGTAGGAGGTCTCTGTAGGTGAGTGGTTTTAGAATGTACTGGTAGGGGAAAGACCTTGCCAATGTCCCATGAGCCTGAGGCTTTGGCCTTTGACATGACTCAAGTAAAATCATACTCGTCCACTCAGAACTTTACTCACTCCGTAACATGACGTCTTCTATACATCTGCTTTTTGCATTATGTCCTGACAGCTCCATGGCCTGCATACTGTAAGTGCTGTAAAAGGGGATTGGGAACATGCCAAGCACTGCAAATAATCTAAAACTTTAGAATCAGGTTTCAATTCTGCTACTAAATAACTGAAAAGGCTTGGCCAAGCTAACAGCAATATTTTTTTTTAAGTAGTAGCTGCACTACAGGATAGTGGAGATTAAACCAAGGGTCTTATGCATGCTAGAAAGGAACTCTCTAACTGAATTACGTCCCTAATCCTGCATCAGTATTTTATTTATTGTCTGTTTGTGACGGGGCTTCTCAATGTAGCCCTGGCTGTCCTAGAACTTACTACAGAGACCAGGCTGGCCTTGAACTCACAGAGATACAATTGCTTCCAGAATGCTGGGGCTGAAGGTCTGTGCCACCATGCCCAGCTTCCTCTATCAGTATTTTAAAATATAAACACTGAACTATAAACAAAACCTGTACCTGAAGACTCCTCCTTTCCCATATCACCTTCATCCAGGAACAAGTGGTATTTATTTGGTTCTTCAAGTTAGAACTTCCATTTCCCAAAGAAACATCCTAATAAATGGTGCCCAGAGTTAGGAGCTGTCATTAAAGGTGAAATAGGCATGTGTAGAAAAAAGAGAGGAAAAAAAAATCAAACAAACAAACAAACAAACAAACAAGTCAAGCAAACAAAAAACCCTATCCTAACTGTGTACACTCAAACTGTAAAAAGCTGGAAGAAATAGGAGAAAATGAAGTAATGGGGCTCAAGACCCAACGGTCAGTCTGTCAAACAGTAAGCATGCTTCCTTCTGGTGTGGAGAGTTAAACACTGTCCTTACACATGGAGCTGACTACTTCTCAAGTGGCAGGCTCCCTTCCAAACACAACTATGACCAGTTTTAAGGCTTGGCTGCACATCTTTTTGTTCTTTACCAACCAAGTCCATGGCCCACATAAATACAATGTCAACCTCCCTAACTCCGAGACCCTTTAATACAGTTCTCCTGTTGTGGTGACGTTCCCCCTACCATAAAATTATTTTCATTGCTACTTAATAACTGTAATGTTGCTACTGTTATGAACTGTAATATAAACATCTGATATGCAGGCTATCTGATATGTGACCTTCCCGCTGTATTTGGTGCTGTGCCTATCCAGTGCAACACACCACCATCTAAAACACTTCTCCCCAGCACGGCTAGCCTCATCTCCAGGGCCCATACCACTCACCACACCTTCCCCTTCCTATCTACTCAGTCTGACTCTTAGTTACTCTCCAAGGCTTCCACTTAGAGGTAGCATGTTAAGATCCTGACTGGCCTTCAGACATCTCAATGTGTGACAGTAAGTTCCCACTGTGCCCGGTAACTTCTGCTCTTGCACATAAGGCTCACGTGATGACAAATACTTGGGCGGGAGACTGCCAGAAGAAATGTAAAAGTACCACAGAAGAGGCTAGGTATCTGTACTCCAAAGGTCGGAGGCAAGGGTGTGCAGCCCCCGGGGGAGAGACCAAGGCTTCACGGAAGTGTCTGTCATTCAGGAGCACTAGAACCCTGGGGACTTTTCCTCCTTGCCCCCTAGGAACTTCTCACAGTTCTCCAATCCTTCCAGTATCAGGCTATTTCCAAGTAAACTCTCAACACTGGAAGGTTGGGGGAAAAATCAGTTTATAGGTTTCTACGTAACATATGACAAACTATTTGCAAAAAGAAATCTGGAAATGCAGCTTCAAGCAGCCACTAAGTTTTCAAGGGATGTTGCTGATGTCATCTACTGTAGGAACAGTGTTAGCCAGGCAACTTATTATTGGAGGGTTACACCTCTGGAGTCCAACTTGCCTGGTCTACACAGTGAGTTCCAGGACAGTCAGGGCTACCCAGAGAAACCCTGTCTTGAAAAACAGTGTTAACTGGCTGAAATGCTGGGCCCAACCTTCTCCCCCTAGACAGAGGTTGCCAGGCTTCTCTCTCCTTGATCTTTTGTGGGGAGGAAGGTAAACTTGGTACCAACTCTCTATCCACCAAATCCTCTCATGATGGAAATGCGGGTAGTATACTTGAAGTCCTGCTCTGAAGCTCCTCTCACACCTTTCTTTACTCAGTCTGCCATAGGAAACAGGCAGTTAGTTGTACATGCTCTTCCTGCCAACAGGGGGAGCATCTCCTAGAACAGGAAGAGGGATCTGGGAGGTTCCTGGCCACTAGAATAAAGGCAAGGAGGAAAGCAAGGGACTGGGGGAACCCTGGGCTTCGAGGGCATTGAACGTCTGTGGATGAAGTTCAACTCAGAACGGTTACAAACACATTCATTTGTTCTTATTTTTGTCTTTACCAAGTCCTAGTAAAACGGTGAAAGATGTCGGGGAAAGTAAATTTTTGATTGCTCAACAATGGCTGGTTCCACGAGAACCTTAAAAAGGACGCTACAATTTGCTGCTGCCAACTATACCAGGCACATAGTTAGGCTCTAAGGAAAAACAAGTGAATAAAAACCATTATGTTCCTGTCCTGTAAATGATACACAGGACACAAATGAAGAACTGTCAACACAACAAACTTTGGACTAAAACCGGAGAACTGCCAAACGAGTGTGTCCCTTTCCTGAAAGGAAATGTGATAGACAATTTTTGTAAAAATATTAATTATTTATTAGTCCTTACACTTCCTAAGTCCAAGCATAGTTCTTCCAGCTGCAGAAGGCAGAATCATCTGCCAACATCAGATACAGAAAAACTAACATTTTGCAAGATATTCTATGCTGGTACAGCAACACTTTGAAACTTGGCCCAAGGATAATACTGACTAAACGATAAATTACATATAGGAGTGGCACGCTATCTACAGTAAATGCCAAACCCACACAACAAAGGTCAGACTCTGGAGGTCTGGAGGTTATTAAGTTTATGTATCTTTTTATCAATGTATTATTTAAAAATAGGGAATGCGCACAATAAAAAAAAAAAGTGTTTAGCGTTGCCGCATGATTCTGATGGTTCGAACAAATGGGTCCCAGAGATCAAGCACAAGTTTTAGCATTGACTGGTAACGCTTAGCTGCAGGACCTAACCAGTCTTACCTAACCTCTAAGTTGTAAGCATTTACAGTTCAACGGGAAAATGAAGTCTCTGGCCTTTAAGGAAGGCAACCCCAAGTCCTTAAGTCTAGCAATGTTTGGTTGCAACGTATAACTCTAAAGTTTGCGGACCGGTGTGAGACGTGACAGGCGTTTAAGAAAAGAAGCTAGAGATGACAAGAGGGCTGAAGCAAACACCCTGGAGATTTGAAACGCGATAGCGAGCCAGCCGGAGCAGGTCGGTCCCGTTCACACTCATCTCCAAGGCGAACAGTGCGACCGGACGCCGGGAGGCAGCTATTCACCCACACACACCCCTCCCGCTCGGGCCCTCCCAGGATCCGAGTGGCTTTCGTCCCGACAGGAATGAATGAGCCCGAGTCGCCAGCGCCGAGCCGGGGCCGGTGGCGGGGCGGCGGGCGGCCTGGCCGAACAAAGGCGCGCGGGCTCACCTCGTCACCCCACTTGAGCACGTCCTTGTGCCGGTCCTTGACTGCGTGGTAGATGTGCAGGAACTGGAGGATGCCGTGCCTCCGCACGTGGTCGGCGTGGCGCTGGGTCTCTTCCCAGCTCAGCGGCGAGCCTTGGGACAGCAGCCCCATGGCCGCGTCCTCCTCCCGGCCGCAGCTCCGCTCTGGGGGCGCCCTCGGGCCGCGCGGCGGGCGTCCCGTCCGTTCCCGCTCCGGCTCGGACCCCGCCGCGCGGTTGACAGCCCGGGCTGCGGTCTCTCGCTGCCGCCCGGTCTCGCGCTCCCACGCCGGCCCTGCGGCCCAGGCCGCCGCGGCAGCGCTCCACTCGGCGCCGCCGGTGTCGTGCACGGGCTTCCTACTTGCGACCCAAAGCTGCGGCGACACCGAGCATGCCCAGTTCCTCGCCCGCCGCTCCGCGCGCCGTGCTCCGGATTTTATAGGCTGCGGCGGGGGGGCGGGGAACAAAGCGGCGGGTCGTGGGCGGGGCCTGGGCGGGGGCGGGGCTGAGGCCGTGGGTGTCCGGGGGTGGCGGGGCTGTCTGCAAATAAAGACTGAAAAGTCTTGGTCCCAAGAGAAAATTGGGTCGGAAAAAAAAAAAAAAAGAAAGAAAAGAAAAGAAAGAAAAAGATTGTTAAGATTGTTTGGATTAATGAAAAGCCAACGAGATTACTTTTTAGGTGGGAAGGGAGCCTAATGATCACGAAACAATGAGAGATTAAAATGTGTTATGAAAAAGAACTCGGGAGGCAGCTGAAATATCTGCTCAACTCTTTGTACAGGTATAAAGTTAAGAGTGATCCTTTTTTTCTTTTTTCTTCTTGGTTTTACGAGACAGGGTTTCTCTGCGTAGCCCTGGCTGTCCTGGACTGGCTTTGCTGGCTTCGAACTCAGAGATCTTCCTTCCTCCTATGTGCTGGGATCAAATATGGGACCACCATGCCCCGCTGAGTAATACTTTTGTTTGTTTGTTTGTTTGTTTTTTTGAGACAGGATTTCTCTGTGCAGCCCTGACTGTCCTGGAACTCACTTTGTAGACCAGGCCAGCCTTGAACTCAGAAATCCGCCTGCCTCTACCTCCCAAGTGTGAGGATCAAAGACTTGCGCCACCACTGCCCGGCTGATTAATACTTTTTAATGAATGTTGTACGGCTCCACATGGCATGGATGGGCATAGAGTTGATTGCTGGCTATTTACATGCGATCATGTATGGACGGGGATTAGATATATGTATGCCATCATTGTAAATACTCTGCATTAACTCTTCGCCAACGGGATCTCTGGTTGGCACAGGCATTACTCATTGTGCAAAAGAGGTCTTGTGACTGTCTCCAAGTGTGCAGTGTGAGAAGTTTCTTCAGTTTCCCCACCTTCAGAAGCGAAGATTCATCCAGCAGCAGTCATTCTATTTTTGGGAGCGCTTTACAGTGCGGAAGGCTCTAGGAACTGGATTCCGTGGGAACGAAGAGAAGGTACCTTGCCTGAGTAGTTGTTCGATTAATGTTTTGCAACTAGAAAAATATATGCAGTAACTAGATGATCCATTCATGTACAGAGGGCAGAAAACACTTATTACACCCTTCCCCCTACACTGTAGCTACATTTTTAACATGCAGTTATTTAGAGACAAGATCTCACTATGTAGCTCAACCTGGCCTAGAACTCCAGGCAGCCATCTTGCCTCAACCTCCTGAGTGCTGGGATTATTAGAGGCATGAACTGCCACATTTACTTTAGATTTAATAGTTAATGAACACTCATCACAACATTCAATGAACACTAATCGATGAATGCATGATAGGAATATTTTCTCATTGGACTGTTCCATCTTGGGACCACAGATATTGAAAGTATGAGGTGGTTTCCACAGTGGAATGCGTTAGGTATGTACTCAGGCTAGATGGCATCTAGAGCCTCCGAGACAGGTGAGATCATCTATCTCTAGCACATAGCTGGAATAATAATTTTTAACAAATCATCCTAACACCTCCACCACTCAACCTTTGCTACTTACTGCCCCCTACCTTACTGTGCCTCCCCACTAACCTTCCTAGGTTGTCACTATGTTCCTGTCCACCATTCTTTCTTCTTTTCTGGATGCTGGAGAATCTCCAGCTGGCACACTCCTTGGAGTCCTGGTTACTCTGACTTATGCCTGAATTTGTATAACTTTATATGTTGGATACTGGCTTTCCTTAGAGTAGAGGTGATGTGTGTGTGTACATCTGTGTGTGTGTTGTACTTCTAGGAAAGTGTTCAATCTAGACTAGTGTTTTCTAAATGTTAGCTTCTCTGTGGAAAGAGCAGGTATTGGGAGATGGAGAGAAAAGCTCTTTTACCTGCATGTAAAATATCTCAAAGATGATTTGGTTATTCTCAAAATCTCACCTCACATTTTCATACACCTGCATGACTCAGCAGGATAGCTGCCAGCCTCAAGACTATTAAGCATTCGGAATCCCACTAACATGACATAAGAAGTGAACTTTTAGTTTTATCAAACTTAATTGTTTTAAATGTATTTCAAAATTGATTTCAGTGGCAGTGGTGTCTCCCGTCTATAACATCTCCCCCCACACATACACACACACTGGAAGCTGTGACAGAATTACCACAAGTTTGAGGCTAGCCTGGGCTAGAGCGAGGCAATAACCAACCCATTAAAATTTCATCTTTCTCTTGGTAACTGGGACACTCTTCTGTAAATTTGGAACAAGTTGGGAATGTGCACTGGTTGAATTTTCAACTGCAAATGAATTCTGATGAAAATTTAGTGACCCAAGAGCCTCCAGATTAGAAGACTTACTACAAAAATGAAAATATCTCATTAAAATATGTAGCCAGATGGTGGTAGTGCATGCTTTTAACTGCAGTACTTGGGAGGCAGAGGCAGGATTATATAACATTTATATAATGTTAATAAAATAGATTTCAGATATGTTTTAATAAAATAATTTCAGTAGCCCATTATTTACATTATCCCACTAAGTTCTTTTTCAGTTTTTTTAAGGCGGCTACTGAAAAATCTGACCTGTCTGTGGCCTCCTGCACTCCACTTCGTTGAAACAGAGCTGGTGTAGGCTTTTGTTTACACGTTGGAAAGTATTTTCCCTACCTGATGTTTTCTCAGAGAGACCATGAAGCAGTCTCCAGGGAAAATGTCAACTCAGTGTCAGGAGGAAAAATTTGCACGGTTCAGTAACTGACAAGTTCTAGCATAGCCAAATTCCGGCGCGATACTGAACGCCCTGGGGATTTACTCCGTGATCTGAGTTGGCCTGCACTGAATTGGGCTTCACCACCGCACAGGGAGATCTCTTGCTGTCTGAACTTTGAACGCTCAACTCCCGTGCGAGGGTCTCAGAACTAAGGGTAGTAACTTGACCACAGGCACTGTGGCGCCACTGGGCAGATCTGTTTCCTGAGTGTGCCTTTAACTATGAAAAGAAAAGAGACACCGCCACGAATCAACGCTCAGCAAGTGGCTCCCTTCGGCCTGAGCTTTCTTTGCACCTGCATGTTTCCAAGATTGCACTGTTACAAGACTGCCCGCCGGTCGGGTTTCAGCTCCGGAGCTCCTTTTTAAACAGGCGGAGGGGTCGAGAGGGGATGCTAAGAGAAGACAGAGATCCCAGCTTGCAGAACCAGCTCGCTCTCTCTCTCTCCTCCGCCACAATCGCAGGCGCATCCGGGTCAGCTCTCTTAGAGGAGAAAGAGCTGGGGTCTTGGGGCACCCAGCGGTGCGCGCAAACTCCGCGCGCCCGTCGTGCGAGCGCACACGCGCGCGCGCGCGCAGGCCCAGTCCGCAGGTTGCGGGAAAACCCGGACGCGGAGCTGGCACGGGCCCCGCAGCGCCAGGGCGTCGCCGCACGCCCGCCGTTGTTGTGGTAGCTCCGGCCACGTGACCATCGGCCCGCCTTCCCGCGGCGCGCCGTGCCGCCTCACCGTGACTCAGCACTCTGCGCGGGCTGGCCGCCCACAGGGGTCCGGTCCGGAGCAGAGGCTGCCGCGTTCCCTGCGGGGAGGGCCGTTGTCGGAGCAGCCGTTTCAGCTGTGTGCGTCGTTCTTCGGGCGTCACGTTTCCTTGTTGGCAGAGATCCTGCGAAGGAAGCGGAGGCGGAGTGCCTTGGGGACTCTTATGATGAAAGCTCCCCAGGGTCTGAGAGTGCCTAATGGCCTCCCGTGGGTGTCAATGTTACTCCGGGCTGAATCTGCTAGATTATTGGGAGAAGCCAAAAAGAATGGAACTAGTTACCAGGTCTTTCTCAATCCAGGCCACCGAGAACCGTGTCCAGAATACCTATAGGAATCTGAACTGTGGCTTCACTCGGCTTGCTTTCTGCTAGGCACAGAGCACAGCCTGGGTGAAACCCCCGGCGGTCCTCAGTGGGATTCCAGATGCGATACTGATAGGTTATTTCTCCGCTGCAAGGTGAAATGAGCCAGTTCAAACCAGACTGTATTAAGGCAGGTTTATTGGAAAGCTGCTCTCCAGGCCGGCGAGTGGCCTCAAGGACCGAGGCAAGGGAAATTAGCCCTGGGGGAAGGGAGTGGTTGGGTAGGGAGAGAGAAGGAAAGGGCTCGCGCAGAGCGAGAAGAGACCAAAATGTCTTTATTGTATAAGGACGAGCCCCTGGGGGAGGGGCAGCCCAGCCTCTGGGCTGGAGAGTTCAAGGTTGGGGACCGGGCAAGCCAGGTAGGGACTGAGGGATGCTGGAAGAACGTAGAGGCCAGGTCTGTTTTGGTTTGTAAAATAGGCATCCCAGTCCCTCGTCTCCGGGTCTGAAAGCAAACAGCACTTACCATTCACACCCCCTTTGACACCCTTTCTCCCAAAGCCCTCAAGTTCACAATGGAAGAGCTTCAAGCTGTGTCTTAAATTTAATTGATGGAAACAGCCAGTACCAATGATGTGGAAGGGATTTTATTTTCATCCTTTATTTGAATTATCCTTAGGATTTGTTCAAACCCAAGGAAGTCTCTTGTTTCTTGTGATGGAAGAGGCCAAAGGGACATATTTCACAGATTTGCATGAAGTATTTACTGAGGGACATGTTACAAATGAGTCTGGAAATGAGGTTCCCCTTTCATCCCAAACATTCTCTGATGCCAGTACTACTAAAAGAATTGAGGACGTCAAATACTTTTGCACTGTATAGTGTTGGGACTCATGCTGTTGAGATGTGCTATTATTTGGATAAAAATGGAAAGCTCTTGTGTTTTGTTGTTTGAGACAGTTTCAGGCAGCTCAGGCTGGCTTCAGATTTACTGTTGAGCCAAAGAGAGCCTTGAAATCCTGATCCTGCCTCTACCTCTCAGGTCTTAACATCACATGCCCTCCCTCCTTTTTTAGTTTATTTGGAGTTTTGGAAAGTAGAACTGTGTTTGTTTTCCTGTAGTTACAAAGACAAGTGAGTGATGAGGGCCAGTATGGGAGGGAGCAAGACAGGATGCTTTAAGAAGCAAGTTCTCTTGGGAGGCAGAGGCAGGTGGCTTTCTGAGTTCGAGGCCAGCCTGGTCTACAGAATGAGTTTCAGGACAGCCAGGGCTACACAGAGAAACCCTGTCTCGGGAAAAAAAAAAAAGCAAGTTCTCACAGGACACACGGATTGATGGGTGGTAGCCGGTGAGCCCCCATAGCCATAGCATTTTCTACCTAAGGAAACACTGGGGAAGAAGATACGGGTGCCAAGCTGATGGTTTGGGACAGGGAGGGCTAAATTTGCACCCAGTAGATTTACTCTTTCTTACTGGAACATGGTTAAAAAAAAACAACTTTTTACTGTGAAAATTTCTAACATGAAAGCAGATATAACGGAGTACACATTCGTTCTCTATTATCAGTGTCACTACATGGCTAATCTTGTAGCTCTTAGGGCTGAAGATAGAGGAATGCAAAGGATGGTTTCAGCAAGAGAAAGGGAACCTGGGAAGATGGGAAAGAATGAGTGGGTCTATCTTCAGACAGAAATGGTTTCCTTCATTCTGAAAATGGGAATTCTACACATTTGTTATCCTGGTGTTTTTCATTCCACATTATCAGATGTTCTAAATTATGGAACATTCCATTTAAAAAATAAAAATTATGGTGAGAATTTTGGTTTCTTTAAACGCCCTGTATGTGAATGTTTTTGTTTGGATACCAGGTGTGGGCTAAGAGGCTGCTTCACAGCAGGTGATCATCATCTGCCTCGTGCACTAGCAGGGGCTTGGTTCTTGCCCAGTTTCAGTTTAATTCTGGGGACTCTGGAGAGGGACAAATGTAAAGTCCTGAGAGGGCCTGTGGCCACTGCTACCTCCACTGCTGCTGCCTGCTTCTTCGTTTGCTATTGCCGGATTGCTGTTTGGAGATATTCTTCCACAAAGATTGGACTTACCCATAGGATCCTGATGTCCTCGAGCAGCAGGAAGTGGTGCACAGAGGACTATGACCCCCTTTCCCTCTAACCTCCTCCTCCTTCTTGGTGTTGGGGGAGGGGGGATTGGAAAGAAGTAGAGGTATAAGAACCCAATAAAATAGCTAAACAAATATGCCAACACTCAAACAAAACCTGTGCTTATCATTCATCATGTAAAGAAACTGTTTCCTAATGACTGACATGGGTAATGAGTGACCCTGTGAAGCAGACACTTAAAGATTCTACTCTTTATTTTTAGATTTTACTCTTCCCATCTCATTCATTCACTTAAATTTATATAAACCTATGTACTTTTCATTTTAGATTAGATATCTTTAAATAATTGGACTTGGAACGCAACCTATTTTATTTGGATGATGAGATTTAGAAATGTCAAGTCATCATTACATGTGTGTGTAAAGACAAACGTAATGAACGTTGAACAGCTTAGATAAGACCAATTTCTAAAATGTAATTGTTCATAAGTTATTTTTCCACATGCTGTGCCTCCTGCCATTGTAACTTAAATGTAATAGATTCTTATGGAAAAAAGCTGAAGTCACCCAAAAGCAATTTATCCTACAGTGTACAAGACAGTCCCACAGCAATGATCCAGTTTATGAGATCAATAGTACCAAGTGTCAGATTGGGAAATGTAGGTTGATATCAACTCTCTCTCTCTCTCTCTCTCTCTCTCTCTCTCTCTCTCTCTCTCTCTCTCTCTCTCTCTCTCTCAAATGTCCATTATGTCTTTGATCTGGACAAGGATAGGGAACTAAGACATTAAAGACATGATTCAATAGCTAATAATTTGGACAGCTTTATATTTGACTCTTTCTACAAAGCAGATGAGCACAATGCCCAGAGTGTGACCTGAGTAGCTCAGGGCACTCCTATGCCGCGCTCTTCCACCCAAAGATGTCAAGGCAGGAGCTGACTGTGATGATAGTATCTCACTGATTGGGTCACAGCTGGCTGAGGGCAGCAACAGCCTTGGGGGTGAATAGACTCTGGCTGCACAGGCTCCTTACAAGGCTGGGTAAGGAGGGCTTCAAGTTTAAGGTCAGGCTGGACTACACAAGAACCTGCCTCAAAAGAATCAGCAGTGAGCTTAGGGGGGAGTGGAGGGGGAGGGGAGGGAAAGGAAAGGTGAGTGTCCAGCGCATGCTCCTAAGAAGGCTGGGAAAGACCACTTACTGTAAGGTGTAAAACTCCATGCTCCGGAGTAGAGGGAACCTAACCAGGCACAGTAATAAACAGAGGCAGGACTTAATCCAGTCTGTTTGCCTTCAAAGTCCAAGTTCATTCCACTTTCCTCACCTTGCCAGAAACAAGACATACACACAGTAGCTGTAGACATTTGACTAGGACCTATAGCTAGCTTACTGAGTGCTTAGCCAGAAGGGATAAAGGAGAGAGAGGGGCAAAGGAAAATGAGTATGTCTCATATACCCACAATATGTCTTTAACTTACATTAAACGTTGTATTTAATCATGTACATCCACAATACACCTTTACTTTACACCTTTAAGGACCTTATTTTATGATTTTGTCTTTTGGGTTGTTTTGTTTTGTTTTGGAACAGGGTCTCTCTGTTGTAGGCCTGGATGCCCTGGAATGCACTATACAGACCAAGCTGGCCTGGAACTCACAGAGATCCTCCTGCCTCTGCCTCCTGAGTCCTGAGATGATAAAGGTGCCCCACTATAACTTTTAAATTCCTTATCCATAAACATGGTAGAAAGCATTGATTTTTATTACAGGTTTAGGGTGGAATTTTGTTCTTTGTTTTTGCATGCTTTTCTGTATTAGATTACTTTTTCTTTTTTTCTTTTTTTTTTTTAATTAGACATTTTCTTTATTTACACGTAAATTTCTCCTTTCACAGTTTCCCCTCCAAAAAACAAAGAAACAAACAAAAACAACAAAAACAAACCCCTGTTGCCTCCCCCCTCCCCATGCCTGCCACCCCACCCTCTCCCACTTATTGGCCCTGGCATTCCCCTACTTAGACTACTTTTTCTTTTAAAAAAATTTTTTTTATTATATGTAAGTACACTGTAGCTGTCTTCAGACACACCAGAAGAGGTTATCAGATCTCATTATGGATGGTTGTGAGCCACCATGTGGTTGCTGGGAATTGAACTCAGGACCTTCAGAAGAGCAGTCAATTCTCTTAACCACTGAGCCATCTCTCCAGCCTGTTAGACTACTTCTAAGGGCTGAATTAATTCATAGAATTCAGTCTTATAGAAATATGGAGTCATAGAAATTGCACTTAATCCCAGGTATTTTGACAGAGTAATGGTATAAATCATTCAATACTGATTTTCCAAATAGTAAGTTAGGTTTACTGTATTAAGACTGTACAAAGCCAGGGTTGGAGAGTTGGCTCAGCGGTTAAGAACACTGACTGCTCTTCCAGAGGATCTGAGTTCAATTCCCAGCAACCACATGGTGGCTCACAACCATCTACAACGGGATATGATGTCTTCTTCTGGTGTATCTGAAGACAGCAACAGTGTACTCATTACATAAAAAAAAGGAAAAAAAGACTGTACAAAGTCCTCTTAATTTTGGTATTCTGAGATTTTAAATAATTTTATCTATATACCCTTACATTTTTGCCTATAATTTTTGCTTTTAGAATAATGTCTACTTTAAGTTGGGGATGTGGCTTAATTGGCATAGTACAAACATGAATCTTGAGTTCAATCTTCAAGAAACTGTAATACATGTACTAGTTACTGAGGTAGAACATTGAGAACTTCATTATGTGCTGATGTAGGGAGATACAGGGAAAGGCCTAAAGGCACACTAGAAGTTTAATCCCTGGTCACAAAATGCAGTCTTGAGAGATGAGAGTAATGCAGGCATTAGACTTTGACCCCCTCCCCCCCAATCTACAGGGAATGATATGTTCTAAAAGGAAAATCCTTAAAAAATAAAAAGACCCTAATAAGCACAGGCCAGTTCTTTTTAGCATCTATTTATGGCATATGTGAAAATTCATATCCAAAGTGAAAATTCTCTAGGTAGGTCTAGAGATGTGTCTTTCAAGGTCACAGTGAGGTAAGATTCTTCCCTCTCCAGAAAAAAAAAAAAAAACAGATCAAACTTTGATGAGAGAGCATGAACTATTTCCACATACTGAGAATTAACCAGTGTTTACATTGCCCTGGGAACAGTTCTGTAGTCAGAGGCAGGCCTGATGAGGACACCCTGTTCTCCTAAGTCATAATGGCTTTGCAGTGGTCATAGCAGGAGCCCCAGCCCGGAATGTGAGGACACATCTTAGAAAGTAGATTATGACTGAGATTATGGTTGGCACTCTTTGTCGTTATTGTGTAAACAAGTAGTTACCAAATCTTTTACAGAGCTCAGAAGGGAGCTCAGGGGTGAAGTGCTTGCCCACACATGCTCAAGGCTCATGGTTCCCATCTAGGTGGGGCTGCAGAGAGCTTTCTACAAGCGACCATTCTTATTTTCTAATTTGGACTAATATCTTCACAGATTAGCTGTGAGGCGAGCAGTGGCGTTGGTCTGGCCACAAAGAACTCACTCTGAGGTTTGCCGTGGGAAGTAGCGTAATTATATAACTCAGGTCGGGTTGTTCTCCTGGAGATTTCCTTCCAGAGTCAGATAAGTTAAACTGGATCTTTGTAAAATGTCTTCTTGAAATAATGTAGTAGGGAGTGCCTATTATATCACATATCAAACCGTGTTTTGTTTAGTTTACCAAAAATGTAGCTACAGGTCCTATGATCTTGGATGCCGAAAAGCTTGCCAGACTCTCAAGAGAATTTCCCCTCTGTTCCCTCCTCCCCCCCCCCCCCCCCCCCCCCGGGATGTCATGTGTCCCTGGAAGCAGAAAAGCTTTCACCACTTTTAGGTAAGGTATCTAAAATCCTTTTTAAATACAAAGTAAGGAAAGAAATGAGAAAACAAACCAAGAGAAACAACCAACAAACACAACCAAGATGCCTAGTTCCCTTTAGTAGCTCCTACTTTCTATGAGGAGCCTACAGGCCTTATTTTTAGATCCAAAGCCGAGGGGTGAAAGTTTAGGGGGGCATGGAGGCTGGAGGAATGAGGGTAGCAGAGGTGCGTTGTGGTGGCCAAATGGCAGTGCTGGTGACAGGGTCTTAAAGAGGACTCTGGGCTGGGTAAACAGAAGGATTGTTGGGTAAACAAAGGCCTATAAGGGAGCTATTTACTAGAAACTTCCCTTAGTTTGCCCCAAAGCTCAACTACTTTGGGCAAGGGCATCTTGCTCCCTAGTGGAAGGCCTGTTAACTGGCACCTCAGATCTTCTTGTTTGCCCAGGAGTTTGTTCTTCTCTTTCTCCTGAGAGATAGCCTTGGCAGCTTGATCCCCCAATAAACCTTACTTTCTACCCATGGAGTGGTCCAGTTGGGTGGTTTCACTGCACCCTTTCTTATACACTTACAAATTTTGTGATTAGCTAATTTTTTAAAGTATGTCAGGTTTATGAGAGATAAATGATATTATAAATAATAGAATTTATTCAGCATCCCCCAAATAGTGTCAAAATGTCAAAGAATATTTTACATTATAAATCAACTTGACATACTACATTTTCCTCAAAATTTACTTGGGCTAAAGATAGTCACTAATGGCATGGTTTTGATATCTTTGTTTTGTTTTTTGTTTTGTGAAACAGGGTTTCTCTGCGTAGCCCTGGCTGTCCTGGAACTCACTCTGTAGACCAGGCTGGCCTCGAACTCAGAAATCCACCTGCCTCTGCCTCCCAAGAGCTGGGATTAAAGGCGTGCGCCACCACTGCCTGGCTCCTGGGTTAGTAGAAGTGATGATGTCAACTTCATAAGGAATAAATAACAGGCCATATTAAGTGTATCATGTTCAAAATTGTCAATTCTGGGGTTGCTTCTCACAAGAAGTAAAATATTCTGCTGATGAAATTGGAATCCTTACTAAAACTAGTTTCTTCTCTCTCCTTCCATTTTCTACCTAGAAGTAGAGATTCATGGTCATTACATTTTAATTATAGTACTATATTTTGATATTTTCGAGTCTTAGTTTTCAAGTTGTGACCAGTTTATAGTTTAGGGCTAGTTTATAGTCAGATGATTATATAGTAATTTAAATTAAAAGGCAAAGGAAACATACACATAGGTCTGCAAGTATTTACTTCAATGCCTAAAGTCTGTTAACGGCTCAGCTCAGGTAGCATGCATGTTGCTGCATGATTAAACGATGCTGGATTTCTTTCAGCTGCATGGAATACATACTGTTCACATAATGTCAAAGCAATGACCCATGTGCTTTTGTTCTTTGATTGTAGTAATCCGTAATTCCAGTGTGCCAGAGGAATGACATTAGAAACTGATGCGGAGATAATAATAATAATAAAAAAATTACTGACAAAAAGGGGTGGGGGGGCAGGGAAAAGGATACGGAACTCAAAGAAAGACAGCCTGGATCAGTGTCCAGATTCCTTATTCGTTACCTCATCTCTCTTTCAAAATATCAGTGTAAATGTCTTAAGGATTTTGGCAAATATGTTTACCTCTTAGACTTAGTTCTGGGGGAAAAATAGTAAAGCCACAATCTGCCAGGCTTGGTGTGGTGTGCAGCTTTATTCCTGACATCCTGGAGGCTGAGGCAGGAGGATCCCAAGGATGAGGCCAAACTGAGTTACAAAATGAGATGGCGCTTGCTTCAAACAAGCAAATAAAACTGGAAGTCTCAGTCTTGTCTCACAGTTATTGTGCTTAAACAACATACCATACACAAGCATCCTCTGAGAAAGCTCTCTACGCAAGAAAGCTCTTTGCAGCTATGATTGATTAAAAATAATAATAGTAAAAACCAGGTCCGTTTCCTCTCTTGTGTGGAGAGCCATGTTATCTCCAGCAGCCTTCAAGAGCTCAAACTGAGAAAGCTAGGAAGCAGGACGAGCAATGCCCTTATCTTCTGAGAGGCTTAGTCCTCAGGTTGCGCAGAAGAGAGCGCCGCAGAACATTATCTGCCTTGATTGAAATCCAGGGCAAAATAACCAGACATACTACTGTGCTTACTTAAGATGTAATAGCTCTTTGGCGACTAACAGATTCATTCCATTCCACGAGATAATCTGAGGAGAGGCCGACTTGAAATCTGGTTTAATGTCTGTTTTTACAACCACCCCCTTTGGAAAGTTTCCAACCCTCAGGCAAATAACTGACCACTTTGTCCCCTTCCTGTCCCTCAGCGTGTTCTGCTTCTGAAGCACCTTCTCATTTAATTCCCAAAGCAGGCATGAGGTCTCAGCAGTTTTTCCATCTTGCACTTGAAAAGGGAGCCATCCGGTATGTAAGCATCGTTTTAAAAGTTTATCTGTTTAGTGAATGGCAGACTCTAAATCCTGTCTCTGAATTTCTCCTCTACTTCCCCGGTTTCCAGGAGAATGATAGCAGTGAGTCCAGGGCTCTCCAGCAAGTCAGCTCTTGGCTCAGAGGTCACCTGGGTCGTGATGTTTCTTCCTTCCACCCTTCCTAGTTTCTGTAGTGCCTCTGGGAAGAATCTTGTCCCTCCTGGTGTGTAGTCTATTGTCGCCCTCTTCTCCCTAATAGTCTAGTAGTTCTTGTAACCTATGAACACTTCATGGGTGTCAACTTGTTCTGGCACAATACAGGGAATGACAAAGGACAGAAGTAAAGTAAGGAGACTTAGAACCATAAATAGATTTGATGGAAATTGTGTCAGGCACTGTGCCGGGAACTGAGACGAAAGAGCAAATAAAAGACAGGTAGTTGTCACCCCACATTGTTGTTGGGTGACAAGACTGGAGTGTTAAAGACTTTCGTGAATTAATCAGTTTAGTGTTTTAGGACAATGGACACGTTTTATAATAAAGAACAAAGAGAGCTTAAGTGGGGAGGGCATTTCTCAGGAAAGGTCTCTGTGAGAAAACAATGTTTAACATGGGCTTATAGCCTACATACCAAACTATGTGCATATTGATGCTTCTAGAATAATACACCGTTGACTTGATGGAATTATAGTTGGCAGTAGGAAATTTATTTCTAGAACACACAAGGAATTTTCCCGCTGGCTTTAGAAGTAAATGTCATCTTAAAAGTGGACATTTCTGTGTTTGCTCTAATTGTAAAGGCTCGGGAACTGTCTTCCTTCTATCACCGATAGCCCATGGTAATAGTTACCAACTTTTACAGCGAAGAGCAGATAGTTTTGTGATAGGATTTCTCTTTTCTAACATTCCTTAATTAATAAAAGTTCAGTTATTTCTCTGTCTTAAAAATCCCCTATTTGTGACAGGTAATCTTGGTTGACAACTTGATATGCCTGAGAAGAAGGAACTCAACAGAGGAATTTCCTCCATCAGATTGCCCATGGGCATCTCTCTCCCTCTCCTTCTCCCTCTCTGTCTCTCTCTTTCTCTCTCCCACACACACACACACACACACACACACACACACACACACACACACACACACACACACCAGTGTTTCTTTATGAAATCCTGTCTGAAGTGGAGCTTGCTATATAGGCCAGGCTGACATCAGATTCACAGAGATCTGCTTGCCTCTGCCTCCCAAGTGCTGAGATTAGAGGTGTGTACCACCACAACCAGCGGAAGTCTAATCTTTTCCATGTGCTCTCTCACTGGCCCTTTCTCTCCTTTCTAACACCAGTATCTTCTACTTTTACCGTTGCGTGCGCGTATCCCAGTTTACTCTCTGCTTCGGTGTTTCCGTATGTGTTGTTCAGCATGTGATTTAAACCTCAGTTACTTGAGATGTGTACTGATGTCCTCTTGTTTCCCGTAGCATCATGGCTACGGTCTCAATGCTCAGGACTTGGTTTTATCTACTTCCTCGTGACGTTAGGGTTTACCTACCAGAACAGCAGTCAACAGCGTTTGTGCGCTTACCCTCCACAGCCGCCCTTGAGTTAGATGTTCCCTTCTGAAGCCTTTGAATGTCAGCTGATTTATCTACAAGAGATGTCTTTTCTGAAGCTTGGCCAGGAGAACAGGAAGAGGAGGACTGAAAACAACTGGACAGTCTTCCCTTCTTGGTGCACTCCCAAACTTGTTTTTTGTTTTGTTTTGTTTTTTTGTTTTTTCAAGACAGGGTTTCTCTGTGTAGCCCTGGCTGTCCTGGAACTCACTCTGTAGACCAGGCTGGCCTCGAACTCAGAAATCCACCTGCCTCTGCCTCCCAAGTGCTGGGATTAAAGGCGTGCGCCACCACCGCCCGGCTCACACTCCCTAATTTTTGACTCACAGTGTTTATGGGGCAGGGCAGCGGTGCAATGGAGATGGAGACAGATGGTAGACAGAGCTTTGTAACACCATTTGCCTGCTTAGTCTCCCTTTGAGCGCTCTCAATCAAAATGTACTATGCTCTTCAGTCTCCCTGAGCTGCTCAAGTTTTAAAGATGTTACACCCTTCTTCACTCTGTAGTTTCCCTACATACAGACTTTGTTTGGACTAAATTCAGTCGGCACTTCGAGAATTATCAATGGGGGAAAGTTACTAGAAACATTTCACCTTTGTGATGAGAAAATCAGTCTCACAAAAAGTGAAAAGAACCCCAGTTAGCAGTCCAGGTAAGTAACAATAAAGATTTCCATTATCTCTCTGTGACAAACAAAAGTCACCAGTGAAATGTTTAAATCTTTCATCTAACTAATAGAGATGTTTTCTATTGATTGCATTTTTAGAATTCCTTAATATACTGGATGTAAGCCTTTGATGAAATAAGCGTAAGAATGCTTGTTCTTTTCTTTTTAAATCTCAATGATTAGTGTAACACATTCCCAGATCTCAGCACAACTGACTCCATGACTGAAATAGTATTCAGGCTGTAAAACCCAGCATCGAGAGCAGCAGCACTACCTGCTAACACAAAGGCCTCATCCATCACAGGCCTGGAAAAGGCTCTAAATGGTCTAACCTTGCCTTTTGGCTTCTGTAGTTGTGCTTCTGGCTAACTGTTCTTGTTAATTGAGGTATGTTACCCTGGGATGTGAATTTTGTGCTTAAAAGCTTATCCTGAGAAAGGCTTAGGGCTACACTGGGATCATGAGCACCCAGTGTGTCGCCTGCTGGATAATAAAGACTTCCTATTGGTTTAAACCCATTGTAGTGGCTCTTCCTGGTTGTCAACTTGACTATATCTGGAATAAACTACAATCCAGAATTGGAAGGCTCACCTGTGACCCTAATGTAGAGACTGAGAGATACAAGTTTCTGACCTGGATCCTAGCATGGAGATCTTGAGGCATAGTGGCTATGAGTCCCAGAAGATTAAGACAGGGAGATCTCTGAGTTCAAGGTCATCTGGGAATAAAGGTGTGGTGGCACCCACCTTTAATCTGGGCCACACCTTCTGCTGGAGACCTACATAAAGACATTGGAAGAAGGAAGATTTACTTTCTCTTTCTTCACTTGCTTGCTTGACTTGCAGGACTGAGCAACTGCTAGACCCGTGGACTTCCATTTACAGCTGCTGCTGACCATTGTTGGGAGTTAGACTACAGACTAAGTCATCAACAAATTCCCTTACTACACAGAGACTACCCTAAGTTCTGTGACTCTAGGGAACCCTGACTAATACACCCATGTCTGAGCAGTCTTTGCTGGTGACTGCCCACTACATTAGCTTGTGTGTTGAAGTGAGAAAATATCTTTTTTTTTTTTTTTTTT
>NW_022196906.1:72453432-72462196 GCF_008632895.1 Mastomys coucha | reverse complement strand
GTGTGTGTGTGTGTGTGTGTGTGTGTATGTGTGTTGCAAATTAAACACAGAAGGGAAAAAAAATCTAGGTATTATAGTGAAACAGGAAACTAATGAAGGCAGATTGGAGAGGACACAGTTAATACCAAACCCTGATGGGCCTCAGCGACTTGGTCTAGCCCTACTTAAGATGTGTCAGCCTGTGTTTCATGCCACATTCTTGCCAGAATTAAACTCGTATTATTTCAGGAATTGCTTCTTAGATTTCTCTTGTTTTTCAGAGTTGCTTCCTTCCTATTATTGAAAGCAGAAATGGACAAGTGTCACTAAGTACATTTATTTGATTGGTTTGAAAGACGATAGCTAAGATTCAATGTCTATCCTATCCTTTTTCTGAATGCAGGCTGGACGGAGCATTTGTGCCTGTGTGGGCTCCCGTGCACACGTACGTCCAGGTCAGATATTGTGTTGTTCCTTAGGTGTTGTCTGCTTTAGGTTTTTTGCTATTATTATTTGTTTGTTTGTTGAGACAAGGTCTCTCACTGTCCAGCTGACAACAGTGTGCCCTAGGTATCTGCCCAGAGCTAGAATTAAAAGCATGTGTCCCTAGAATGCTTGATTTAAAATTTTTCTGGAAATTTTAAAAACATTTAAAAAAAATGCTCAAAAGTAAAAGTTTCTGACTTGAGTCTCATTAAAGAAAAAAATTTGATTCCGCAAAATTTGATTTGGAATTAGGAGAGGATTTCCATCACTTCCGAAATGTCAGGAAATGTACTTCTGCCATTTTGAACTATGTATTTATGAGAGGTGATGTTCCCAGCATTGATTATTGCAAAATCAAAATACCAATACCAACTCTGAAAACACTAGAGATTCTCTGTATCTCACAGCATCAAATATTCTGCCAAGATTTTTTAATGTAAAGACAAAAAAACCCCAAACTCTACACATCTTATTAGTATGCTAACTTTCTATAATTTTTAATGCATGGTAAATTATATGCATACCAAAGACTTTTTAAAAATAAGCTTCTCTGTGATTTCTCACCAGGCGTGTTGAGGCCTCCAGGCCCAAGCGATGCGTGGCAGCTGGTGCGTGGCAGCGGGATTCTCAGCTTTCCCAGACATTAGAAGACTGCTCATCCTGTACCACAGAAGCCAACCTAAGAAATCTACTTGTATTTGGTATTCATTCTGTCCGTTTGCTCCCTCTAGAGAAGCCTGACCCATCCACCCACAGCCCGTTCCTTCTGGTTCCTCTTTTGCTGTCTCCATTCAAGAGAAGACAGGAAAGGGATAGAAGCTGAAGTCAGCATGGAAGTGAACTCTGAGGGTTTGAGGCAGAAGACTGCCTGATGTTTCTGTGTGGGCTTCTACTTTTACAAGTCTGGTCAGGGATGCTCTCTTGAGTGGGCTAGGACTACTTGACTGGGATTAGAGGAAAGAGTGGAATTTGAACCGAGGTAATTTTAGAAAGGCTGTGATGGAAAGCAGAATTTAATTTTTTTTAAAAAAATTGTTGTGTATGAATGTTTTGCCTGACTGCTGGCATGCCCATGCACATGTATGTGCCTAGTGCCCACGGGGGTCAGAAGAGGGCATCAGACCCCTTGGAACTAGAGTTAATAGTTGTAAGCTACCATGCGCGTACTGGGAATTGAACCTGTTTCCTGTGAGAGAGCAGTCAGTGCTCTTAACCATCAAGCCATCTTTCTAGCCATGAAAGCCAAAATATTTTACAATAAATTTATTATATGTATCATCATTATTATTATTACTATTATTTTGTTTTTTTCGAGACAGGGTTTCTCTGTATAGCCCTGACTGTCTTGGAACTTACTTTGTAGACCAGGCCAGCCTTGAACTCAGAAATCTGCCTGTCTCTGCCTCCCAAGTGCTGGGATTAAAGGCGTGGGCCACCACGGCTGGGCAATAATAATTGTTATTTTAGTTTGAGGTTTCTCTGTGTAGCCCTGGCTATCTTGGAACTCATTCTGTAGAACAGATCGATCTAAAACTCAGAGATCCACTTGCCTTTGCCACCCAAGTACTGATATTAAAGGCATGCATCACCATGCCAAGCTGAAAGCCAGAAATTTAAGGAGGCTATCAGCAAAAAGAAGGGAACATGACTTTTTGTTTGTTTGTTTGTTTTTTGAGACAGGGTTTCTCTGTGTAGCTCTGGCTGTCCTGGAACTCACTCTGTAGACCAGGCTGGCCTCGAACTCAGAAATCCACCTGCCTCCGCCTCCCAAGGGCTGGGACTAAAGGCGTGCGCCACCACCTCTAATGAAATGTTTCCCTTCTATAAGAGTGCTCACGGTGTCCCTTCACTGCAATAGAAACCCTAACTAAAACAGTTTCATACCCAGGGACAAGGGACCGAGGTGCATATTTTACATACCAAAGCAGACCAGGCCTCCAGATTCTCCCAACATCCCTCAGTTCCTATCTGAAATGCCCTCTCCCAACCCCGAACTTCCAAGGCCAGGGGCTGGGCTACCCCTCTGGGAGAGGCTGTTCTCTCTATAACCCTAACATTTTGGTCTCTCCCTCTCTCTTCTCCTGTTGCTCTCTGCATGTTCATGCCCCCTTCTCTCTTTCCCTCCCCTATCCCTTCCCCACAGTGACTTCCCTGGCCTTGGTCCTTGGGGCCAATGAAGTTGTCTGCCCAAGAGCAGCTTCTCAATAAACCTGCCTTTAATACAGTCAGTCTAATCTGGCTTAACTTGGCTCATTTTGCCAGCGGCAGAGAAACAAGCTATCAAGCACCCCGCATTTGGTTGTGGTGGACATTCCCTGTCCCCAGAACTAATGAAAACCCCAAACCAAAAGCAAGTCAGCAATGCAGAGAGATGAGAACCCCAAAGCAACCAGTTAACTTCTTACAGGGACCAAGGTAAGAAACCCGGTCTAGAAAGTACCTTAATGGTTGGAAATTTTCTGAGGATGTAACTGAGATGTCAGTCATATGATTATTCCCAAAATGGGAAACAAAGGGCTCAGGGGACTACCAGAAACTTCCAGTGCTAGGAAGTGAGGAAGCTAGCAGACAGGGAAAGAGAAATGAAGACTCTTCTCCTGTGATCCCCTGATAGCCATTACAACAAACGTTGAGCTTCTGGGAAGATGACTCCTGAGACAAGAGAAGAAAGGGGAGCTTTGCAGCCTTGGTGCTGGTTTGGTGGTAGGAACAACCTGGAGACTGTGGGAGGGTAAATGAGATCTGTATTCACATGTGAATGGGATGGGAACTCCCACTCTGAGAGTCCAGCCTACCAAAGAGGGCATGGCTGGAGATGAAGTGATTCTGACAAAATGCAAGAAATATAAGGGGCCTAATCCAGGGACACCTTGAAATGACTTACATGGTCTTTTAGACTCCTCTAGGAACAACCCAGTCAAGGATTTATACGGATCCACCAGTAGCCAAGAAGTGCCGCTGTGAAGATTTCCAAAGACTTTTCAGATGTGACTCAGAGAGGGGAAATGGGGTCTCTCATCAAGACATCACTAACACAAGATAGGAATAGAAAACCAGGCTTCCTCTTCTAATAATAGGAAGGAGAAAAGATCTTAGGCAAGTAACAATAAAACACCCCCAGATAGCCCTCTGCAGGGGGGGTGTCTGGGGGGAGGGGGAACGTACTCCAGTGTTAAGAAACAGAAGCCAGTCTGTCATAGCATATGTTGATGATAAAAGCCACAGGAGTCGGCTGAAGAAAGGGGCCCATGACCTTCTTTTCTCTGAAACAAGAGCAGCAAAGAAAACCAGAAAAGGAAGATCTGCCTTCTCAGTGGCTCCCCTCGGTCACCTTCCTCTTCTTGTGCCAAGGTCCCCAGTGTGCCTGAAGCACCAGCTCCAGTCCCAGTTGCTCTTTATTCTTTATTTGTCAGATTAAGAAAAACAAAACAAAACAAAACTAAGCTAAAACCTTAAACAAGGTCAAAAGGCTTTCCAGAACCTCTGCTTCTCAGAACTCCCTTCCACGGGTTTCCATTTAAGGAACTTCTGCATGGGAGAGAGATGGATTCTGTGAGCAATCCTCTTCCTCAGTTAGAGGTCCCAACTTCCCCCCACCCGAGACAAGGTTTCTCTGTGCAGCCCCCGGCTGTCCTGGAATTCACTCTGTAGACCAGGCTGGCCTCGAACTCAGAAATCCACCTGCCTCCGCCTCCCAAGTGCTGGGATTAAAGGCGTACGCCACCACTGCCGGTGTCAGAGGTCCCAACTTTAAAGAGGAAATTGAGGCCCCTGATAGGAGATCCATAGTGGTGAATGGCTAATTATTTGGATAGATTCTTTGGGCCTCAATCAATTCCTGGCCTAAGTAGATGTCGTTATTGAGCATCCATTTTATCAGATGGAGAAACTGAGATAAAAGAAGGGCCGCCAAAGCTATTTGGGGAATAATACATCTACCTGGATAGGGTCTAATGGTGGCAGAGTTTAAAAAACAAACTCTTTCCCCAGCCAACAACCTGCACGGGGCACTAAGAACAAGATTCATGAAGGTCACATGTGGCTTCCTAGAAACCTGGTCATAAGCAGGTCAGAAAATCAGTAGCTCAGTCCTAGAATATTAAAAAAAAAAAAAAAAAAGCTTTAAAGTACAGCAGGAAAAGGAAGTTACAGAAGCCTGAACGTTGGGAGGACAGAAAGAAGACTGAAGAATGTCGTTTTTAGCAAAATATCAGACATTCGATTTTTACCAAAAAAGACTTGGGAGCTGATGCTGCGGTGAAACCCTCTTGGCTCAGAGACACAGAGAAAGCAGCAGCTGACCTTCCTCCTCAGCCGATGTCCCAAAAGGAAAAGGAAGTTCTCCTTCCCAATGTGGTCTCCAAAATCCCTCAAATTTAAATGTCCCTCCCTTCTACTTCCTGTGTGTATCTGTTTATCCTCCTGACTCCCTCTTACTCTCTGTTTTTTTTTTTTTTTCCCCCTATGTCCATTCCCTGTCAACTCGCTGCTTGCTCTGCCTCTTGGTCTATGATTGACTTTATTTAATCTTGTTTACAATAAGCAGAGAGCTCTTGGATTAAAGGTGTGTGCTAGGGCTGAGCCACATTACAACTAGAAACAGGTTTTTCCAATAAATGACACAATCTCGAGTTTCACAGTGTGATCAATATCCTGCAACAGAAGAAAGAAAAACGTGTCATAAATGGAGAAGGGACACTTCAAGAGAGAATGCCCTGTCTAAAAAGGACGATAAGAAAAACTATCCCTCATGACTTTTTAATGTGGATTAAAAAACACTAACGGATGTGTTTTGTTATCTAAAATCTCAGCTACAGGGTTAACATGTGAAGATTTTTGGTTCTCTGTGTGCTTTTCTGCCCTACCTTGTTTACAAAACAGGCGTCCCTCTTAGTGCACAAGCAATCCCGCTGGCCTGCTCTCAGGGCCCTAGCAACAGTTTATGTCATCATCTGTTGTATCACCTGCCGCCAGGTGCAGCAGGTGTGTGCTGCAGATGGGAAGGACCACCAGCCACCCCAGCTCTCTCTTTGTCCTTTGTGCATGTCTGTCTTTTCTCTGAGCCCCCTCTCTGGCCTCTCTCTCTGCCCTCATGGCTCTCTGGCTGCTCCTTGTCTGTCTGTTTATATGTTCAACTTGTCTGCCTCTATCCCTTCCCCAGGTCCTCTCTCTTCCCTCAATAAATCTCCTTTATAGCAGATCCGTTGCATGGCATAACTTCTCAGGGGTACACCTTGGCATGGACCCACCGAAGATACCCCCTAGCTGCATTATATTTCAGAACACTGGAGTCGTGACCTCAGAGGGACTCTTCTGGTGTTTAACCAAGCTGGGATCTCACCTGCCTGATTCACCTTCCACCTTCAACAGATCTGCTTTCTGCTTCATCAATCACTAGGCACTCCATCTAACCCTGACAATTGGTGAGTTCTCTCTCAAACTCTGCTTAAATGTTTCTCTGATTCTGACCATTTTCCTGGATGAGGCTTTGTTCTTTCAGCATGATTTCTCACCCTCTTGGCTACTCTTGAAAATCCTGGTACTGGTAAACCGTGTCTGCTCCGGCCTAGCCCCGGCTCCAGCCTAGTCCCGGCCTAGCCCCGGCCTAGCCCCGGCTCCTGTCTGCTGGATGATAACTTGTCCCTTCTCAGGTTGGTCTCTCCCTGGGTCCCTGGGATGCCGCTGACCCAGGCCTGGGCTCCTCTTCTCATTCATGGAACTGTGTCCTCATAACATCTATGCCTAGCTTCTAAACATATCGAACCTGGCCTCAAATACCACCGAAGCGATCGGAGGAACGTGAAAAAAATTCTCATTTCTTTATTCCTTTTTCCTCGCTCTAAGCCCTGCTTGCTTCTGTCTGATCTCCCTCCCCACACGGAGTAAATGTCTCTCCTTTAAGTTTGCAACAACTGGGAATTGGAGCTAGATAGGAGCAGAAACTGCAGCGCCCACAACACACACCCTTCTGCTGCAGCATCCGCTCTTAGAAGCACTCCAGAGGTCTGTGAATTTGATTACAAATTCTAGAGTCTGATTCTTTAGTCTGCTGTGGTCTCCACATGGCTCTCAGACTGCTTGTGTGGGCTATATGCACTTCCCCATTCTTGGCTTTCTGCAGCCAGCCGGAGCTAAGCTAAGCACTCTCTCTCTTCCTTCATGGACTCAGATTTTACTTGCAAAAACTTGGCCCCGTTCAAAGGGCAGAAATTGGCACACCTTCTTTCCAAATTCTCACTGCCATGAACAAATAATTCCCAAGTATATCTAAAGTTGCTCTGCTCTAACACTTAAGGTTCCTCACTCTTAGACATCTTTTATCTCTGATTTCTTTGCATTCTGCTTCCAAAAAAATTAATAATAATTGAAGATATGTTGTAAACTCTTATCTAAGGATTTGTAAGTTGCACATTGGGTATGGTTTATAATCTATGTAATCTTCAACAACAAAAGGCTTGATAATGTGACTTTTTCTATTTCCCAGGCTCTGAGACCACAGAATAAAAGAGAATCCATGTTAAACCTCAAATGGAAAGAAGGCTGCCTTGTGACTTGTAACAGGAGGAAAAAATAATTAAAAATGTCTAGAGGTTATCTTAATTTGCTACAATGTGCCAAGGGTATAATTTCCAGCAGTGTTTAGGGAAGTAAAATAAGAAATAGTAAATTTGTGTGTGTGTGTGTGTGTGTGTATGTGTGTATGTGAGAGAGAGAGTGATAGAGAGACAGAGACAGAGACAGAGACAGAGAGAGAGTTAAGAAGGGTATACTATAAGGTTGAAGGGATAAAAAGAGAAAAGAATATTCAGGTAAGGATGAATTTTGTATAAGAATTTGTCCCAAGAAGGAAAAATAAAAGGTGAAGACAAAACCATGAAAGCTTTAAGTCAAGCTGCAGAAAGTCTAAGTTGTACATTCTTTGAGGATGACGGGACTAGGGTGTTGTGTGTTTGAATATTGAAATTCCTAAGGTGCGATCACTAATCTTGGATGTCAATAGTACACCTGGGAAGAGGAAACCTCAGTTGAGGAAATTGACTTCATCAGATCGGCCTGGGGACATGTCTGTTGGCACATTTTCCTGATGGCTAATTGATGTAGGAGCGTCTGGCCATCTGTGGGTGGTGCCATTCCTGGGCAGGTGGTACTGGGTTGCATAAAAGGACTCAAGGAGCTGAAGGGTTTGCAGCCCCTTAGGACGAACAACAATATGAACTAACTAGTACACTCAGAGCTCCCAGGGACTCAACCACCAACCAAAGAGTATACATGGTGGGACATGCTCCAGCAGCATTTGTATAGCAGAGGATGGCCAAGTTGGTCATCAATGGGAGGAGAAGCCCTTGGCCCTGTGAAGGTTCTACGCCCCAATGTAGGGGAATGCCAGGGCCAGGAAGCAGGAGAGAGTGGGTTGGTGAGCAGGGGGAAAGGGGAGGGAATAGGTTTTTATTTTATTTTATTTTATTTTTAAATTTTTTTTCAGAGGGGAAACTGGTAAAGGAGACATCATATGACATGTAAATAAAGAAGATATCTAATAAAAAAAGAATACATTTTTGTTTTGTTTTGTTTTGTTTTTAAAAAAGAAGGGCAGCTAATGAAAGCCTCATTCCGGAGAAGTCACAGTAAGGTGCTGTGTAAGCTGTAAGGTGAAAAACTCTCAGGAGTCCTACCCAGCTGTGATGACTGCGAACCACAACAGCAACCAGCACAGTAAGCTATTCCCAAAGGTGCAATAGTGGCCCTCCTACCTTGGCAGGAACCAATAGCTCTCTAATTGGACTCATTCAACAGGAGAAAGAGGACAGGACTCATGCCTGGTCCTGGAAACTTAGCCAACTACCTGGGGTTAGTGAGGTCATGACTTTAGAGAATCTACTACTGCTACTAAGTTACTAGACCAACATAATTTTTACTTGCATTCTAAATACTTATTCTTTTACCCACAGATTGAGTGTAGACCAACCCCATCAGAGAAATTTCTCTTTGTAGTAGAAACCATTACAGAAAGCTAGAACTGGTAGAAATGCAGAAAATGAATGATCCTGGTGCCCAGCCCCAGTGGACAGATCTACACCACAGCTCCTGCATTTGTGGCTCAGAAAACAGTGAAGAAGGGGTGCAGAAAGACTGTACAAGGCAGAACACAAGGAAGCCTGCATTGTGTGTGGTGTGAGGTATCCACCAGAGAAGACTGCTCAGGCATGGGTTCAAGCCAATAGAAAGTCTGTATTACCTGGTCAGTGACTACCTGGGTTTTGGGAGCCCCAACCTTTTCTTAGGTTTAGTTTTTTTTTTT
>NW_022196906.1:72440922-72453422 GCF_008632895.1 Mastomys coucha | reverse complement strand
TCTATATTCTGGGTTGACATACTTCAGTTAACATGAATAGTTAGCTAGAAGCTGAACTACAGAAGCCAAAAAAGCAAGGTTTATATATGTAGAGACTCTCAGAAATAGACTTTGATAGATTAGGTCTTTGTTTTTTATTTTGGCAGGTGGTGCTATCTGCATGCTGTGTTTTTCATCCTGAAAGGTCCTTTCATCATAGAGTCAGTTGTGGGAGGTCTCTGCCGAGACCATGGACAGACAGCAGAGTGTCAATCCACAAAAGGAAAGAAGTCTGGTTCAATATGACTCCATGGCTAGTGTTGGTTCAAACTTTGAGAGTTTGACACCATGTAGTTTATGAAGTACAGTACAGTTTGGGATAACTCAGTCCTGTACACACAATAAAGCTTAAAACATGACTACATCAAAATTCTTTGTAAAATACACGTGACATCTTCCATAAAGATGGGTTTTATAGATTGAGTGTTAAAACCTAGCTCATGATGAGGGTCTGGGGGAGGATCTGATGTGGTCTAACTCACACAGTACGAAGGTCACCAGACTATTAACCACCTCCATTTCTATCCTTCTGGGCAGAAAGCATCTCTATTTTTGAAGAGACAATTCTACATGTTTAACATGTCTGGTTTCCCTAATGCATGTCTGCAAGTACAAGGACCTTTGTGCCTCCCACACTATGAAATGGTCTCTCCAAGAAATAGCTGCATAAACAAGATGGGAGCAAGGACAGGATCCAACAGACATGTTAACAGGAAGGAGAGGAGAGCTCACAGTCTTACCCTGGTCAAAGAACTCCAGGCAATGAGTTATAGAGTCTGAGAACTCAGAAAGGCCATCTGGACTTTATTGAGATTTTATTTAAGTTGCAACTGACCACAATTTTATTGGTCAGATTTGGGACTGTGGGCCTGGCTGAAGCCAGGTTCTTGTATTTTGTTTTTGTTTTTGTTTTTGTTTTTTGAGACAGGGTTTCTCTTTGTAGCCCTGGCTGTCCTGGAACTCACTCTGTAGATCAGGCTGGCCTCGAACTCAGAAATCTTCCTGCCTCTGCCTCCCAAGTGCTGGGATTAAAGGCTTGTGCCACCACTGCCTGGCACAGGTTGGTGGGTTTTAAAAGGCAAAAGCCACAGTTCATTCCTATGGACATTCTGTAGGTGAAATTCCTGCAGACATAATACTTCAGCAGACTTGAGATAACATCCCAGGTCTTTTGCCTTCCTGGAATGTCTGGAATGTTTTAAGAGACTCAAGTTGTTGACAGGACTGGTCTTAGAATGGTTGCTTTGATGAAAAAACAAAACAAAACAAAATAAAACAAAACAAACAAAAAACCCCCGTCATTTCAGCGGCTACATAGTGACTGCTGAGAGGGAGCATTAGTCTTCCCTGATTGGTTATCCAATGCCGAGTGGTCAGTCCCAGAATCACACACATACAAGCAACATTAATAGACTCAACAGGTTGTATTTATATAGTTATTCAAGTTTTAAGTGGTAGGAATTTAGAAAAATTGGGATACACACACACATACACACACACACACACACACAGTTTTAAGAAAAAGTCAGATCTGACAGCACAGGCATATGATTGCCAATACTTGGAAAGCTGAAGCATGAGGATCACAAGTTCAAAGGCAGAGGCTACAGAAAAAGTTCAAGGCCACTCTGGGCAGTTTAGCAAACCCTATCTTAAAATAAAAAGTTAAAAGGGATCTGGAGATACAGTTCCCTGGGGCAGGGTTTGCTTGGTATTCATGAGGCTGCAGTTTCAGTTTCCAGTACCAAAAGTATAAGAAATGGGTCTGGGTTCTCAAGAAAATGCCCTCACCACCCCAGAGCATTCTGGCAAGGCAGAAAGTCTTACTTTTGCACACGGTACATAAAGTCATGCCAAAACCAAGCAGGCAAGGGTCCTACTAGGTATTTATTACTAATGCGAAGGGAACCTGTACCTCATTCTGAGTGGCCGAGCTGAGTCTCACATCCTTATGTGATTGGCTGACTTAAAGCCAAGCAGTTGGTAATCACAACACGGTTTTGGGGCAGAAAATGAAACTTTGAACATAGATTTTGATTTCCAGAAATGCTGATGCTAGAGGAATTTGAATTTCTGCCAAGTGGCTTCTTTTAAAAATGAAAAAGAAAATTAGTTTTGTCTCGTTTAGAGTAAGTGGTCCTAGCCACTGAGCCATCCCTCTAGCTCCTCTTAAGACTCTTGAAGCTTAATTTATCTGGTTTGCTATAACTCATAAGGTTTCTTAAGACTGGATTAATGTCTAAGGATGGCTAATGTCATTGAAATGTTTTACCTGAGGAATTAGGTGAACTCATTGTTAGCAATGTGTTGGTTTTATTATCTCTTGTCCATGCTCTAAATTTGAAGTTAGTGACAGGTAAAATTAGTTTTGTCTTGTTTAATCCTTGATAAAAATGATCTTTTGTTTATATTTCTCACAGTTTCCTCCTCTTTTACAATATATTTTCATTCATTTGTTCAAACTAAATTTACCTAGTTCAATTTTTTTGTCCTGTGATATTCATCGGTGATGTATGATAATATATAGAAAAGTTGGCTGTTATTGCTGTTTCTGTTCGTCATTGAGCTAACCCTGGTGTGCACAGGGTCATGTAATATGTGACGGTCATTATGACTCTTATAGCTGTGACAGGCGAGGTAAGGGCTGAGGTCATTCGTTACTTACTTGCACTTTCCAAGCCATCATTTCATAGGATTAGAAGGATCACTTGTTCCCAAAACATTAGCACTGAAGAACCTTTGTAAATGTATAGTGGGGAACAAAGTTTCAGTGCCTTCTACCAAGCATAATTCACATACCTACCTTTTCCATTAAGATCGTATCAAGTGGGATCCTGTTCCCCCAAGCGTTTCAGCTGGTAAAATCCAGCTGGCTAGATACTTGTTTAAGGGTATCTATGGTATAATTGATAATTCTTTGTTGATTATTCTACATTCTTACGTATTGTTAAGCACCAGACTATAGTCAGTTTTAATTCTGCATCTATTTGGTTCCTAACCTTACTTATTTGGGACTCCCCTAGCGACCCCTATGGAGTCAGAGTAGGTATCCAAAGACCGGGGCATTGACCTCTTTAGCCTTGAGGTTAGCTTTGCAAAGATAAGGAGAGCTGAAGGCTTCAGGACCTTCAGCATACACAGCTGGAGGTTAGAGCACAGTTGGTGACTTTTTTCCCTCTCTTTCCATGTTCACTGTTTTAGCTAGGCTAGCTGGCCAGTGAGCTCTTGGGGTTTTACCCATCTCCACCTCACAGCCCCAGAGTCATGGCTGGCTTTTTACTATGTGGGTGCTGGAAATTCAAACTCAAGTCAACATACTTGCAGATTGCAGAATAAGTGGTCCTAGCCACTGAGCCATCTCCTCTTAAGACTCTTGAAGCTTAATTTATCTGATTTGCTATAACTCGGGCTATAAGGTTTCTTAAGACTGGCTTAATGTCTAAGGATGGCTAATGTCATTGAAATGTTTTACCTGAGGAATTAGATGAACTCACTGTTAGCAAGGTGTTGATTTTATTATCTCTTGTCCAAGCTCTAAAGTTGAAGTTAGTGACAGGTAATATTTCTAATAGGAGCTGAATCGCAGATCAGCCAATCATCTCAGATTTTACTCTGCTATGGTATTAGTCAAATTTTGCTCATGAGTGAATATTATTTACTGACTTTTGGCTCAGCAGCAGATTACTTTCTAAATATAAAAATGACTGTTGAACTATACTTACCATTTATTCCTCCAGGTACTCATTCTTTCTATGCAGTAGCTCCAAGGCATACCTTCTAGTGCAGCGGTTCTCAACCTTCCTAATGCTGTGACCCTTTAGTACCGTACCTCATGTGGTAGTGACCCCCCCATCAAAAAATTGTTTCATCCTTACTTCATAACTGTAATTTTGCTACTGCTATGAGTAATGTAATGTAAATATCTGTGCTTTCTGATGGTCTTAGGTGAGCTCTGTGAAAGGGTCATTTGAATTTCTGTAAGGGGTCAAGACCCACAGGTTGAGAACTACTGTTCTAGGATGTGCTAGTCACAGACAGCTCTTGGCTGGAAACCCAGCAGATGTGTCAGTATGATGGTTTCTGTCTGTCACTCTGTAATCCAGTATCTGTTTCTGTGCTACCATGCCAACCAAGTGCTTCTGACTCACATAGAACTCTGTGGTATTGCTGAACCAAGTGAATACTCTCTAGTTCTGTCTCAGCCTTTTTTCAGAATGGCCCTACAATGCAAATCCTGGTTGTGTGCTTCTCTTGTGGTATAGCTCTTCAATGGCATTTGCCGTGGTGAATTATTCAAATGAATATCAGGGAGTGTTCCAGTGTGCTTAACTTTCCAGCTGTTATTTCTCAACATTTTTGACCATCTAGCTAATTTGATTTGTCAGTGATCATTGGGATTAATAATGTATTTTACCAAAGAATATGAAATTATCATTATATCATCACATTATTGCATATAAGTTAATGAGACGTTTCATTATTTTCTTATGAGATCTTTGAAATCCAATGTATAAATTTATATGTTCAGTTGACCTCAGCTTTCACTAGTCATTTTTAAGTACCAATAACCCTGAGTGGCTTAGTGGTTACACTAAAGCTCTGAGTTATTAAGTATTAGTTAGAGGACAGGCGGTAGTGGCACATGCCTTTAATCCCAGCACTTGGGAAGCAGAGACAGGCAGATTTCTGAGTTCGAGGCCAGCCTGGTCTACAGAGTGAGTTCCAGGACAGCCAGGGCTACATAGAGAAACCCTGTCTCAAAAAGAAAAAAAAAAAAATCCTCCTCTCTCTCCTCCAGTGTTTTCAAGGTGAAATGCTGAATCTTTGATTTCACTGCTATTTTTATTTTGTCAGATAGATTTTTCCTTGAAGCTGTTAAGAATAATCAATGTTCTGAAGGAACATTAATCTACAAAGGCCAGGAAGGTATGGAAATATGAGAGCAGATGTATGTAAAAATTTAAAATATCTGTCCAGTTTCAGTTCAGTACTGAACTACTTCAGCATCTATATCTACTTTGTAATTTATAATAATCGTGTAAATAGTACCAAATTTCTTTATTATTGTAATTTTAGTTTTGAGTTGTCAATGTTTACACTCTAAATTTTAATTTCTCATACATCTTTGAACAACAGTTTCCCGCTCTGCAAGAACTTTTCATCTTCCTCTTTACTCAGAGATTTTACTTCCAGTGGTCTAATGTGCACAGAATGATTCTAATTTTATAGCCAAATATACTACTTCTCTTCTTTGTTGATGGGAATCGAATAAATACAACCAACAGATAAGAGACTGAAGAAGTATTTGCCTCTTGTAGAAAGTAAGGAGAATCTAGGAAATGGTATTCAGAGCAGTGACCCACCAGCAATGATACCAGGAGTGTTTCTTGGAGGAAACTTCTATATATGCACATATAAAGGATTGATCATCACCTGTAGTGGTGGGCACCTTCCCGAGCATGCTCAGTTTGAAGTCATTCATTTACTGTTTTATTTTTTTCAAAGACATATTTCTGGAATCCAAGGTCTATTCTGTTAGCCTCTCTTATACCCCAAGACAGTAATTAAGGGAAAGGAATTGGTGTTCAAAGCCATCCCAATGAAGAAGAGGAGCCTTACTATCTCTGGGTTGTTGAATGCAAACGGCTTTAATTGGAAAACAAGAGTCAGGAAGTCCATGTGCCAGGCAGGCCTTAGCCAGAAATGTGTCTGCTCTTCTCTTCAGCAAGAACTACACCGTGGACTTTGCTGTTTACTATAATTCGATGAAGGGTCTTCTTCAGGAAGTAGAATTAGGCAGCAGTGGACTGCAAAGGGAAAAGATGTGGAACAAGGAAATTTCAAGGGAAGTTCCATTATACTTCAAGGAAAAGCCGGTGGGTGAATTCAGGATTCAGATTAATGATTGACTTTTCGACACCCTGAAAGGGCCAAGCAGGTTGACTTAGCCATTCAGATGGGTCCTTATTCTCTTGAGAGCCTAATCAAACAAAAACAAACTTTGAAGAAGTCTGATCATTTACAAAAGGCAGCAGATTCCTCCTGCACCCCAACTAGCACAGATGATTTTCTCTAAAAGTACCTGCTTTCCCACAAACAATTTTGTGGACGAGAAGACCACAGTTGGAACTGCTGGATGGGGCTGCACTGGAAATTTATTTATTTATTTTACATGGAAAGGTATATAGTTGTTTGCAACAGTTTCCTTTGTCCCTTTTCTCTCAAAAAGTTACTAGAACTCACAAGACTACTTCTCAAAGTCTACAGCTACTACTGATGGTCCAGACTGAGCAAAAGAAGGTCAGGGGAATTTCTTTTTCGACTATTCTTTCATAGTCACATATTTCTGAACATGTAGAAATACACATCTATTTTGGTGTCAGCCAAGAGGTCTACAAAAGATTGAGATGCAACTTGAGAGATAGGTAAGGCTGGAAGGAAAGTCATATATCTAATGATTTGTGCTTGGTGAGTATTTGGGACTCTGGGCTCATCTGGCACCAGCAGCCATTGTTACTGGAGTCATTAGAGTCAGACCCTGGAACTTACCAGTCTTAATGAGCCACTTAGCCACTTGGCCACTTGCTTTCAATAGGAAAATTTAATAGTAGTAGTGAAAACTCAACAAAAAATTTATTCAGTGTGGCAACACTGGGGAGAAGCACAAAGAGTGACCATCCCTGGCCCCAGTCTAGCTTCAGGGTGCTAACATGGGGTTTGAGTTTAAAGGGTGCATATCTAAGCAGTTCTTACCAGGATGTAGTCCATCATTATTGTCTTTGTTCTGGTACCTTCTGTGAGGTGGTCTGGTGATGAGTTGTCTGAAATCATTTCCCAAGAGACAAGCTCCTGGTTGGTACTAGGGCCCCAGCCTTTTCTTTCTCCTAGCCTGAAACTCTTGGGGGAGTTCCAACTTCTTGGGCTCTGTTATTTCAATAGATAGCCAAAAGGAGGGACCCAAGCATCTCTTGAGAATATCTCCATTCTTGCAGGTAACCTGCAAGACCTCACTTGAGGTGGTTGCATGTCTTTCGTTGTCCTGCTGCTTCTATACTTCATTCTTTTTTTAGGAAACTCTTCAGGAACACACTAAGACACTGTGACAGATGTATGAACTGGAAATACATGAGACTAAAATGATATATGGGATAATCTTTGATCTGAGAGATAGGAGCTTGGGTATAGTGTCTCCCAATTCTTCGGAAAAGCAACTCTTAGCTACATTCTACACTGTTCCTCAGAGTCCTCGATTGTTAAAGCAGTAACTTGCTTGAATTACTCATGGATTAGCTCTTCTCACAAGTCCCCACCTCTCTTCCTCGGAAACCCATTACCAGTGAATGGACTGTAGCTGTGGTGGGTAATCTTGACTGACAATTTAATGAGATCTAGAATCACAATGTATACAAATCTCTGAGCATGTCTGTAAGGCATTGCGTATATTGGATTAACTCTGGTGGGAAGACTCACCATAAACCTTGGCAGTACCATGCAATGGGATGTATGAACCCAGTACTGAATAAATGATAAGGAAGTGAGCTAAGGACAAATATTCATCAGTATCTGCTGTCTTAATGTGGATGTATCGTTCCCAACTGCCTTCTGCTCCCGCTGCCAGCCTTCCCTACCATGATGAACTGTGTATTTTTGAACCATAAGCCAAATTAAACCTCTCCCTTAGTTGCTTCTTGCCAAGTATTTTGTTAGAGCAATGAGAAAAGTAAGTAGTGAAATAAGCAGATATTTTCTCAGATTTCCTTCAGGGAAGCCACAGCTAAGCTAAGGAAAGAGAGTAGCAAGTGAACGGGGGAGGATCTGCTAGATGGTCCAAGCTCTGGCTTGGTGGTTACTGCAATAATGAGTGGAGATAGAGGAAATAAAGTATCAGCTACAAATTAGAGTGGGCAGAAGATAGGTTTGCTTTTGAACACGCTAAGTTGAAGGGACTTGTAGGTGAGTATTTAACAGACAGTTGAAGAAATGAACCTGGAACTTGAGGGGGGCCAGGCTCAGGGAAAATTGGTTACTCTTGGTACCCAGCTTCTTACACTGTGGACTGCTATTCTATCTGAAGCCTCTTATCAACTGAATGTAGTGCTGTGGAAAACTTGGCATCAGTTAAAGGTTTCTGAATGTGCAATGACCAAAGGTTAATTCAAAGGCAAATGTGTAATTAATGTGTTTCTGGGAGTGCTTGCCCATATTGCATTATATAACTTCACTATAGCCTTGGCTCTGAGCACGGAACATAGGTGCTTTGCATAGCACATGCTGGTCACATTATATAACACCAATAAACTCTATAACATCAGTAAACAATGCCTGAACCACTTTGACTCCAATCTGAGATTATTATACTTTTTTGAACTGCAGTGTTTTGTTTTTGTTTTTAACTGTACGTAAAACATTGTCTTCTCTTACATAGATACAATGATTTATTTGTAGAAAACAAAGACAATGTTTTCAACTATTGTTCTTCAGCATGTATCAAGGAGGGTAGCTTTAGATGGTTTTACAAAGAATATTTGATTTTAAAAGCTTCTGTATGACAATTAGACTTTTCCCTTCTCTTCCTTCCTCCCTCCCTTCCTTCCTTCCTTTCTTTCTTTCAGTCCACGAATTTGAAGGAGAGCAGAGAGGGATAGACGGGAGAGTTTGGAGGAAGGAAAGGAAGGGAGGAATGTTTTAATTAAATTATAATCTCAAAAATTTTTAAAAGGGAGGAGTGAGTAAACAGAAAAAAAAGTTGATGTTTGACTTGTTGACTTGAATTTCATTTTTAAAAAAAAGTTCTGTGAATTTTGGCTTGAGATTAGCACGGAATTTCCAATACTTTCTGAAATAGCCCAAGAACACATTCTTCTGTTGTGTACTGTGTATTTAGGCAAAGCAGCACTCTCAGCATAGATGGTTCTAAAATCAAAATAGCAATCAGCTCTAAAAAGTGCTGAAGATGCTGTGTCTCTGGCAGTTTCAAATACTCAGTGAAGATTTAATTCTTCATGTAAAAGCAAATAAGCATGCCCATCTCTTTAACGTACACATTTGCTTTTATCTTTAACAAATGTTCAAATTGTATGCATATCAAGGAATTGTTTTGAAATATGTTTCAAGCTGGGGGATCAGCAGGTCTTTAATCCCTAGCACTTGGGAGGCAGAGGCAGGAGAATCTCTGAGTTTGAAGCCAGCCTGGTTTACAGAGCCTGTTCCAAGACAGTCAGGGCTACACAGAGAAACCCTGTCCTTCACCTATACCACCCCCATATAAATCTCTAATCTTTTTGGACTTACAAATTCCCATCAGAACATCCTCTTAAGCTCCGTTTATGACATTCTAAGTTCTCTCACATTCTTTCTCTAAATGAGTCCCAAAGCCCTAAGAACCAGTTGGTCAAGTTTGTCTCAGAAATAACCTTGACTTTGGTATTAGCCTTCCATATTAGTTACTATTCTCATTGCTTCGACACCGTATCTGATAAAAAGCAATTTAAGGAAGGAGAGGTTTATTATGAGTTATCATTTGAGAAAATATAGTCCATCATGGTTGGAAAGGCATGGAGGCATACATACAAAGCTGTCTGGTCACATCACAGTTATAGTCGGGAGATAGAGAGGAAAGAGTAAGTGATGCTGGGTAGAAAACCTTAAAGATCTGCCCCAGCTCCGAAAGGTTCTGTGACCTTCCCAGACAGCGCCATCATTTGGGGACGGAGGACTCATGAATATGTAATTATGAGGGATATTTCATATTCAAGTACATTTTCCATCCTGTCTCTTCTTTCCTTTCAGGGTTCCAGTATAATGTACACGTTGCCAAGTCTATATTCATTAGCATTATTTTCCTTTCTTTTTCAGAGTGGAAGGTATCTTAGTCTATTTGAGCTGCTATACTATTAAAAATGCCTTAGACTATAACTTATAGGTAGTAGAACTCTTTTTTTTTCACAGTTCTATAGGTTGGAAAACCAAGATTTAATTACAGATTTGGTACCTGATGACAGCTTTTTGATGGATGGCACTTTTTGTGCGCCTTTGCAACGTGGAAGGAGACAGGATTCCCTCAGTCCTTCGCAGACAAAGGCAAAGGTCTTATTCATGTAGACAGACTCCATGACCAAATTATCTCACATAAAACCTACCATTCAATACTCTCATTCTGTGGATTAGATTTCAACACATGAATGGGTCTATTGACTTTTCTTATGCAATCCCTAGCCTAGCTAATGAATATTTGATCTCAGATAAAATAGTTTTCAGCAACAGAATTCCCATTTGGCGTTGCTCTCTGCTTTCTATTGTGAGCTAAAATTTGTCCTTGGCTTACTGTATTATGTTAAATTCTCCAATGATTTTAGAGTAGCTGTGCCTGAGCTTCTGGTCACTATGACAAAATCCCAGAGGTAACAAATGAGAGAAGGGGAGGCTTGTGTTGGCTCATAGTCTTGGCTGTTTCACTCCATAGAGCTGCTGCCTTACAATTGGGCTGGACTCAAGTTTGAAAATTACAGTAGGAGCATATAGCAGAACTGGCCTGTTTACCTTATGGTAACTGGGAGCAGAGAGAGGATGGGGTGCTGGGTCCTAAGAGCTTCTCAATAGCGTGCTTCCAGCAACTTGCCTTTCAGTCCCTAGACCTCGTGTCTCAAAGGCCGAATGAACCCCCAACAGCACCAGGCTACTGACCACACTTTTAGAATTGTCTTTGTGCATCGTGAAACTCTTGATCTTAGCGACTTCTTTTATATCTTTGTCAATTTGAGTATCTGGGTCACCTGGGGAAGAAGGCTTCCTTAAACACACGCCTATGCTCATTCATCCGTCTGGCTGCTTTTATGTGGCTCAATGAGAAAACGTAATGGTTGTGAAAGAGATCATATGACTGTCAGGCTTCAAATATTTACTATCTACAAAAAAAAACGTTGCCAGCCATACCTATAAAGAATGACCCACAACCGAGGGCATAATTCTTCCTTCTATCATTTGGCTTTTTCCCAAGTGGATTATTGTAGGTAAAAGGAAGTCAGTTTCTACGTACCACTTACCGGAGGCAATGGGACAATAGCTCAAAAGGCATTTGCAAATCTCCAAGGCCAGTGAGGATCTTGGCAGCAAGGTTTTCAGAGGGTCTCCCGCAGGACCTCAGCTTTCACTGCCCCGTGCTGTCTAGAGGGTTTGCAGTCACTCAAGTGAGCTTAGATACATTTTTGCCATAACACTGTAGGACTCCAGTGGTCAGTGGTCAGCTTTGGCAGTGTTCATGTGGGACTGACTCTGCATATATACAGAGTGGAAGAACTGTGTGGTGGAGAATAGCTTTTTAAAGAATGTTCTAGACAGGGTTAAGGCCTAGGCAGGCTTGTCGCTGACACAGGGATCTGCAGTTCCTACTAGCTCTGTGCATAATGGGGCCGTGAGAGTGTGGTTACTTCTGACTGTAGAGTTAGCAGCACCTACTGCCAGCCAGAGAGAGCTGCAGGGATGAAACCCTACCCTGTGAAAACTGGTGCATGGTCTAAACTAAGCAAATTATGGGGGGGGGGAGGAGGAGGAGGGGGGCAGTGCAAGGTTACCTGAAGGCCTGGGGCACCCCACAGTGTATCCAAGATGCAGAACACAAAGAAAATTGTTCACCTGCATGCATAGTTATTGCTGTTTGAGGACTTTGTTTGAATCAGCCATTCCTTTCTTCTTTCCTACTTTGCTCTTTGGCATATGCCTGCCTCTGCACCATTGCTTGGAAGCAGGTGACTCGTTCATTCATAGACTCCTAGCTCAAGAGGAATTTGCCTTAGCATAAATCACGCCTGGAATCTCACTCAGCATCTGTTTGGTTGAAACTCTAGACTTTGGACTTTTGAGTTAGTGCTGAACTGAGTTAAAGTTTGGAAGCTATTGAGGTGGAGTGAGTATATTTGCACGGAGGTAGGACATTAATTTGGGGGACAAAGTTAAAATGCCACGGTGTGAAATGATCTCTTTTAATTCATGGGCTGGGACCTTGTTTTCTGAGGCAATCCCGGTGAGGTGTGAGTTTTCAGAGGTTGTGAGGGTTTCTGCTCTCTTCAACAGATTAGTGCCTCCCCTTGGGAGGAGGCTGCTGATCTAGACAATGGATTGCAGACAGAGGATGAGTCCAGGGTCTCCCTTTCTCTGCCTTCTTCCCTACCTCCCTCTCATGCTCTGTTGTTCTTCCACTTTCTGCCATGGGATGACTAAGCAAGAAAGCTTTCCTAACTAGCTAGAGGCAGGGATACACGGCTTTAGGATTTCCTAGTTCTCAGAACTGTAAAGCATTTCTACTTTTAAATCAACCCATCCATCCATCAATCATACAGTCCTTGGTATTCTGTTATAGTAGCACAGAATAGATAAAGAGACCAGTAAGTCAACGGGTGCTTTTCAAATTACCAAACTGCTTAACCTGAAAAGGGTTTCTTTTTTTTTTTTTTTTTTTTTTTTTT
>NW_022196906.1:72418783-72440861 GCF_008632895.1 Mastomys coucha | reverse complement strand
TTTTTTTTTGCTAATGCATCAGCAAATTTATAATCCTCTTCGTGGAATTAAATACAAAGAAGAGGTGACTAAAATCACTGAGCCACAGCGTCAGAACAGTGTGGCACTCTTGCTTAGAATAGGATGGTTCAGAAACAGGAATACTTAGCCTATGCATTGTTCTTCTCTCTCTCTTTTTTTTTTCTTTTTTTTTTTTTTTGGTTTTTCGAGACAGGGTTTCTCTGTGTAGCCCTGGCTGTCCTGGAACTCACTCTGTAGACCAGGCTGGCCTCGAACTCAGAAATCCGCCTGCCTCTGCCTCCCAAGTGCTGGGATTAAAGGTGTGCGCCACCACCGCCCGGCTCATTGTTCTTTTCATGACTATGTTTTGAAGACGGTCTTACAGATACAAGAAGTGCTGCCTGGGTCCTTCAGAGCAGGCGTATGGGGAGCCAGCAGGGAATAGGCCTGGTTAGCTGCAATTTAGCAATTCCCACTATATGTACTTCCTTTGGTCTTCAAATACCTCACTTGGTTTCTGCTCAGGCCTGCCCCAGCTTGAAATGTGTATTAGCCCTCAGCAGTCTAACTTTCCATAGAGGAATTCTCTTTCAAATCAATTTGGTCAGCACTTGGTCAGGTTTCTGGGTAGCGGACAGCATATGAACAAAGCTTTAGGTGTTTTTGTTGTTGACTGTCTTGTTGTGTAACCCAGGTGGCCTCAAATCCATTATTCTCCTGTCAAGTTCTGCAATCACAGTTGTGCATGTCATGCATACCTGGCTCCCTAGCTCTGATGTTGCTTTTATTCCTAAGGTCTGGGTTGATCTGTGCTGTTGGACCCATTCTGGTCAATGGCATAAGAGAGGAGGATAGAAATAAGTAGTGGGCATCTGTGGCCTTGTGGGTAAAAATCATCTTTTATATTTTGAGATTATAATTTAGTTATATCATTTCTTCTTTCCTAATCCTTCCTACTAAACCTCCCATATTCCTCTTTCCCTCTTTCCAATTCATGACCTTCTTAAAAAAATAAGTGTTTCGGGCTGGAGAGGTGGCTCAGCGGTTAAGAGCACTGACTGCTCTTCCAGAGGTCCTGAGTTCAAATCCCAGCAACCACATGGTGGCTCACAACCATCTGTAATGAGATCTGACGCCCTCTTCTGGTGTGTCTGAAGACAGCTACAGTGTACTTATGTATAATAAATAAATAAATAAATAAATAAATAAATAAATAAAAAATAAGTGTTTCATACATATAAGCATATAGATATACATTCCTAAATACATAACTATAACCTGCTCAGTCTTATGATGTTACTTGTGTGTATGTTTTCAGGGCTGATCATCTGGTATTGGATAATCAATTAGTGTGCTCTTTCCAAGGGAAGACTATCTCTCCAAGTAGATGGACCTTAACAGTACGTTTACTCTGGAAAGGGAAGTGGGTATGTATAATTAAGGGCGTCTGGGTAAAAGTCCTGAACAAAGATGGCTGGGGTTAGAGACTGGGTTCCATTTGTTTTAGGATCAGGCCTGGATTGGGCATATCACAAAGCAGATGAGGCACAAAGATTAACTACACACTCAGCACTGGGGGTTGCCTCAATGTGATCATTGCTATGTGTCTTATTTGATACTTGGAGGCCATGTTGAAGTTGCTGAATGTGACCAGACTAGGCTATGATTGATAAGGAAACAGGTTCCAAACGTGTCTGTGTTGGTAAACTGCTAGGTGACACAATTCCTGTATCTCTGTCATAACAGTGTCCCCACTTCCTGTATCTCTGTCATAACACTGTTCCCACTTCCTGTACCTCTGTCATAACAGTGTCCCCACTTCCTGTATCTCTGTCATAACAATGTTCACACTTCCTGTACCTTTGTCATAACAGTGTCCCCACTCCCTGTATCTCTGTCATAACAGTGTCCCCATTTCCGCCTGAATCTGTCATAACAGTGTCTCCACTGATGTGTTAGAATGGCAGCTTGTGTCAGGGCATACTACACACTAGGCCCAAACAGTTCCACGTGTAAGAGGTTTAATTAAGAGGGAGAGAGGGGGCAGTAGGGGGGAGAGAGAGGGAGAGAGAGAGAGAGAGAGAGAGAGAGAGAGAGAGAGAGAGAGAGAGAGAGAGAGAGAGAGAGAGGAGAGAGAGAGAGGAGTGTTCCCCATATATATATGGGTTCTGACATAGTGGCCGCAGATAAAGGTGGGAGCTGAGCCCAATGGATTCTGGGAATATGGTGGCTGTTGCCTTGGCAACAAGTCTGTGAGGCCCGCCCATGTGATGTCAAGGGCTTTGGAGGCCCCTGATGGTAACATTCCTCCCTTTTTGTTATTATAAACAGAAGGAAAGAAAAAGGGAAGGGGAAGTTGAGGGTGTCCTGTCTCTTAAGCTTCTTTCTGCTGTCTAGGTGTATCATCAATGGGGGGGGATAACTGGCTTTTACCATCAGGATCCACTTGGTAAACGTTCACATCAGGTTCCTCTGTGGACAATGGCTCATCTGTGGGCAGTGGCTGGTAATCCTGTAACAGGAGCTGATTAATTTGGTTAGAAATTTTTTGTATTTGTCGTTGAAGAAATGTAGAAACAAGGTTAATGTGGCAGGGAGCAAATGATAACACCAGGAAGGTGACTAGGAAAGAGGTTACAAAAGGGAGTACTCACTTCCATATGGGTTTTTCTTTTTCTTTTTCTTTTTCTCTTCTTTTCTTTCTTTCTTTCTTTTTGTTTTTGTTTTTGTTTTTGTTTTTCTTCGAGACAGAGTTTCTCCTTGTAGCCTTGGCTGTCCTGGAACTCACTCTGTAGACCAGGGTGGCCTCGAACTCAGAAATCTGCCTACCTCTGCTTCCCAAGTGCTGGGATTAAAGGCATGTGCCACCACTGCCCGGCCCATATGGGGTTTTCAATAATCCTAGAACTGGAGGTCTCATGGTCCCTGAAATTTTTTATGTCTGACTGTAGTTCTTGGATTTTATTTCTTACTATCCCGATTGGTTGATGTAGAAATAGCATTCTTCTTGGAGGAACATGCAAAGACCACCTTCTTTAGCTGTCAGGACATCTAGTCCCCGTCTGTTCTGAAGCACCATGGCTGCCAAAGAATTGATCTGTTTTTAGATAGTAATCACAGTCTCAGACATTTTTTTGAAATCGCTTTGAAACTGGGAAGTGAATGTATTATTGAGTCATGGAAGTCTTTATCCCTGCAACTCCAGTACCAACACCTATGGCTATCCCCATAGCAACCAAGAGTGGCACAACTTGAACTGCCCTCTTATGCTGGGCAGCTATCATATCTACAACTGGGATTGGCAGGGGCTCGTTTCTCTGGATTACTTCCAGTTCAGAGAAAAGAAGTACTAATGTGCAAACTCCTGACCAGCTGGCAGGTAGGTGATGATATATGCCTGAGTGCCACAAAGAATTGATGCGTTTTGGACTGCAGGGCATTGTGGCAGAGAGGATATATCAAGGGTTATGGTTCTATTGCAGTCTAGGGAGCTCAGCGTCCCCACTGAATGAGTCCCAGAGGCCTTAAAACAGGTTAGGGACAGAGGTAAGGTATGTGTTCATGGCAACATTGGAGTCAGGGCAGCTGACAAAGGGTGAGGTAATGTTACTTAGTAGTATCACCAGAGATGCTATAAGTGACAATTGTGAGTTAGTTCTAGGGGGTACACATAACCAGCAATCCTTAAAGCGTCCAGGGCTGGTGACATTAAGGAGTTGGTATGGCAAGGTCAAGGTCTGAAGTAAAAGGCAAAATGACAAGTTAGTGCCATGTATGAGGGGTGATGTCAAAGAGGTAAGGACCTCGGAGGAGTGTTTGATTATCTCCCCTGCTTTTCCAATATCCAGGGGTTGGGCAATTGAGCCATATTTTCCCTGGATATGAATGGTACTTACTGGGGACCTGGGCTGGTTTTTATGGTAGAGCTTGCCAACAGCTCCTGTCTCCCACCTGAAATCCCATGGGTCTTGTATGTAGAAAAAGAGTGTCTTGCGGTGTTGATAGAAGAAATGATTGATCCATGATCCTAGCATATGTATCTGACAAGACCAATATGGGCAGCCCCCATGTTCATCTGGCCATTTTCTATAATAATTTTTTGACTGATCAAAGAGAAAGCAAGAATAGAAATCATAATATTTAGGTGGGATTACAGATACTGGGATGATAGCAATTTGGATTGGTTCCAAAACTGGCTATGGAGCAGTTTCCTGACCCTATTTGGAAAGACTATTTGTTATCTGTGGGGGTTTTTTGAACCTCGAATTTCCAGATATAAGGGCTACCCTGGATAGAAATGAACAGGAGGGGTAGGACGAGAAACCCATGTCTAATCCAGTGAGGTCGAGCTCAGCTGCTGGAGTGGAGTCTCATTTTCTGGGATTGGGGATAAGGTGGGCAGTCTCTTCCTCTGGAACTTAACAGAGCATGGTCCCGTCAAGATCTATGTGTATGAAGAAGAGCCATTTTTAGGCGGAGGAATGAAAGGTTTGAGGTGAGACAGATGGACCCAATGAGAGAGTCCCTCAAGTTTAGCAGCTATAGGGGGTCACAAGAATTACTTTAAGAGGGCCCTGCCATTTGAGAGAGAAAGAGGTGAGAGCTGATGACCTGAAGGAGATAGAAGGACATGGTCTCCAATGTTGATAGGCAGTGGACAGGAGACAGTGTATGGCCAAGGTAGATGGTGGTCATCAAAGTTCCATAGGAGAACAGAGGTGGCAAAGTAATGGGGTAAGTAGATGGTCTGGGAGGGGAGAGCATTTAGGTGAAAGACCAGGACTTAGGACTGGACGTCAATATATGAGTTCAAAGGGAGAGATGAGGAGAGGTCACTTTGGGAGAGCTCATAACCTAAAAAGAGCCAGAGGTAGGAGTTTAACCCAATTAAGGTGAAGTTCTTGTGACAGCTTAACAAGAGTGGTTTTTAAAGAGAGGTTAGTTCTTTCTACCTTACCAGAACATTGAGGGTAGTAAGGAATGTGAAAATGCCAGGGGATGTCTAGGGCCTTAGATAGGATTTGAGAGACTTGGGAAGTAAATTCAGGACCATTGTCTGATTGGAGAGAGGCTGGGACACCAAACTGAGGTATGATCTCTCGGAGGAGGAGATCAGAGACTGTCTGAGCCTTTTGTTAGTTGTGTGAAATGCCTCTACCCACCCCGAGAAGGTGTCCACCAAGACCAGGAGGTACTTGGCACATTTGACAGTGGGTATGTGGTAAAGTCAAGTTGCCAGTCAATCCCAGGAAGGGAACCTCTAGCCTGATGGGTAGGAAAAGGGGTGCTATGATACCTTGAGTTGGGGTCAGACTTCTGACAGATTTTGCAAGAAACAGTGATAGATTTTAAGAAGCTTAAGTCCTCAGGAGTAGGCTGTAGGTGGGTCTTAACAAAAGAAGACAGTGCTTGACTGTTAGGGTGAAAGAGTTGGTGAAGATAAGGACAGAGTTTGGCTGGTGCCAGGGAGTGAAGAAGGTGGAGATGTAGGTTGCAGTGTAAGAATATCCTGGGGAGGATGAGAGGAGTCTAGGCCTCTAAGGACTGCAGCTCTAGCTGCCTCGTCAGCTCAGTTGTTTTCCTTGGAGACAATAGAGTTGTCTGTCTGGTGCAATCTACAGTGGACAATCCCAATGGCAGTGGGAAGATAGGAGGCCTTTAGCATGGCCATAATTTGGTTTTCATTAGTTACTGATCCTCCTTTTGTGGTAAGTAACCCATGCTCCTTCTAGATAGCATGAGACAGGAGGATATGAAAAACATATTTGGAATCTGTGTAGCAGTGTGAGACAGGAGGATATGAAAAACATATTTGGAATCTGTGTAGATGTTGAGGGATTTTCCCTGTGCCGGTTGAAAGGCACGGGTGAGGGCTATTAGTTCAACCTGTTGATTGGTGGTGTGAGTAGGAAGGACCTGTGCCTCTACCACCTTGGTGTCTGACACTATGGCATAACCAGCTTTTCTAGCCCCACCATGTAAAAAGGAGCTGCCATCTGTATACCAGGCATAGATGGCCTGAGGCAATGTACCCTCCTGTTTGTGTGAAGGATGAGGTAATAGTTCTTCTAAAGTTTCAGTGCAGGAGTGAGTGAGATAGGGAGTGGTCAGTATTAGGTCTAATACTGTTATAAGTGTCCCCACTTCCTGTAGCTCTGCCATAATAGTGTTCCCAGGGATCTGTTAAATTAAATGATATTGTTTTATGTTATAGTGAAGATAACTAAAGACCAGTTAAGATGACTAACTCCAGTTGATAAGTGACAGAAGGGGCTTTGAATCCAAAGTTCAAATGCTGCTTAGTCTTGTATCTGAAATTCCTCTCTTAAGGGGCAGCCAATAAATAAAAAGAGGCATTCACCATGAACCTTATAACATAGACACATACCCATGTGCAGACCTGCATCTGTCTAGGAACTCTGGATACAACGCAACGCTCATCTACTTCAATTCTGGGAATTTCTAGACTATTCAATTCAAAATAACTGAAATTTCTGTGTATCTATATTGTATGCTCATGCACATACATATGTGCACTTGTTAGGGATTGAATAGGGGCCTTTGATATGCCAGCAAAACATTCTACCACAGAAATACATCCTTAGCCAAGAGGAAGTCTGGGTTGAAGCCTGCTTCTTAGCTGATTTCAGGTTCTGTAGCAGAGCAGTGCCCAGGGGAGATTTCCCACGCATTAACTAGTTCAAGGACCAGCCATCAACTTCATTGCATCTTTGAGATTTTTCAATTAAATTTTTCTTTCTGTGTCGCATTGATCCCTCTCATGGGTGATTTCCCCTAGAGACAGGGTCACACTGAGTCATAGTTTAATATGTGACCAGTTTCCAGAAATCTTGCAGCCCGATGGGAGTTATTGTTAGTTTGTCTAGATTAAGAAGGATTAAAAAGGTTAAACTATTTCTGGGCTGGGCATGGTCATCATGTCTGTCAATGATCCTAGCTAGTGAGAGGCGAAGGCAGGGTTGAGAATATAGAGACTACTTGAGCTGTTTAGTAGAACCCTGCCTCAAAAAACATGAATAAATAGGTAAATAACTTTACATTGCACAGCTGCTGGTAGCAATGTTAAGTAAGCATCTGGACAAAAGTTCTCTTGCTCAGTGTTGCTGTAATTCAGACCTGAGGAGGAAGACCTGGAGGGGACTGAAGAAACTAAAACGAGGGAGAAACAAGACTAAATGTCTTTTATTCTATCAAGCCAGTGAAACAAGAAATTAATTTGTTGGAAAATACATGTATAAATATAAAGGTGCCAAGTTCATTAAATGTGCCTGGGCCACAGAAATGTTGCCTGATGTGCTCACTCCGTTCAATTTGGCCAAGACCTTTAAAGCAAGTGAATAATCCTTGGCCTCTGTTGCATTTTATTCATGTGCGTGTGTGCATGTGATTGTGGGTTTACGTGTGTAAAGCATGTATGTGCACATGTGTGCAGGTATGCATGTCTGTGACAGCAGATACCAGAAGGTGTGAAAGGCATCTTCCCCATCACTCCCTACATTATTCTTCTGAAGCAGGGTCTCTCACTGAACACTGGGACTTTTGTGTTTCAGCTATGGTGGCAGCCAGCAAGCCCCAGCAATCTTACCTCAGCGTTTCTTGGTGCTGGGGTTGTAGCTGTGCATAGGACCATACCCTTGCTTGTTATGTAGGTCCTGGGATCTGAACCCCAGTCCTCATGATTGAGCAGAAAAGCGTTTTTAATTGCTCATTCATCTCTCCAGCCTTTAAGCAGGTTTTAATTGACATGTAGTATAAACTCTAGACTCTTCCTTTGTATTTCAACGTCTTCTCTATTTTGTGTGATTATAACCTATGGTTCTCCTATCGAGTAGTTCTCTCCATTAGAACTACACCCCACAACCCAATGTGGGTTCCCATTATCCACCTCCTACCACGTTCTTTCTTCTGTAGCTTCAAGTGACCTATGTTATCTACCTCCCACCCCTATGCCATCTACTTCAGTTTTCACGAATGAGTGAGAACAGAGAACATATATGCTTCTGACCCTGGTACATCTTAGTGGCATTTACTCTGATTAATTTTCCTGCTCTTCTGGGAATTGTTTGCACCGGGAGCTGATTCTTCTCTTATCTTTTGAATGACATTCATCTTCCGAGGGGATGGATAGATGGATAAATGAGTAAGTGAAGTAGTGAACCATCTGGTGCTGGACTTTCTGGTTTGAAGAACAAAGCCAGGTAGCATCTCTCTTGCTATCAATGTACTCTGCCCACAGTTTAGCAGTCTAATGTTGTTCTTGGTGTGGGTGTGTCAGTCTCGCTTCTCCCTATATCAAATCACTGTGGTAAGGACTGAAGCGGAGCATCACTGAGGGCTTTCCTGTACTTTGTATTTTTTCTACTCCGTGCTATGTATGTTCTCTAGAGCTTTAATTGCTTTTCCCTTTTGGTTTTAAGAAATGAGGCTGCTTATAGATTGGTGAAATTAAATGAAATTATCTGTTCACTTAGCTCAGTCCCCATAGTACCAGTGAAGATATATCTAAATAATAAATATTTCACCATGAACTTAGGTTTATGGTCTCACAAACAGCTCTGAACCAATAGTAGAAACAAGGACTGTAGACAGTCTCCAGCTTCTTAGCTCTCCATTGCACCTGCTTTGTTGAGTTGTGCCCTATTTCCCTGGCAGAGTTACAAATTAGGGTTGTTCAAACACATCCCTATTTTTCTTTCACCAAGAGTGATTCCATGTGAGAAGCAGTTCTTTGGTTTGTGTTTCTGTCTTCTCTGGTGTTTGACAGAGGGAACCCATTTCCGCTCTCTAATTTGGATCCTATCTCCTGACCTTGACTGTTGAAAGCAGAGCAAATGTTTTCCTACGGTGTGAATCTGTGGAGGCAGTGTTGACAGTGTCAGGGCAGCGTCTAGACCTAGTGCTGACTGTAGAGCAGATCCTATCTTCTGTTTGACAAATTCAGCCAAAACCTGCATCCCAGCGCCTACTGTGTTCAAAACAGAGACAGCTCACATTCCATCACCCGTTACTATCTGCTTTACACGCAAACAGTAGGGCTACTATTTAAAAGTGAACAAAGAAGAAAATGCCACTTTCCACAGGGTGAGGCTTCTGCTTTCTAGACAAAAGGGCAGAGGAACGCATAAGAAATGGTGCAGAAGTGATATGGAAAAAAACAAATCGAGCCTCTTCGTCTCCAAGGAACAGCGTGCTATGAAGGCACAGAACTGCGCCTGTTCTTCCATTGCTCTTTCAATGGGCTAATTGATTCTCTTAAATCTCGGTTCCTCTGCCTCAGCCTCCTATGTGCTGAGCTTTCAAGTGTGCAATCACCATGTCTGCATCCCAGATGTTTCTTGAGCGTGTGCCACATGCAGATGCTGTTGTAGTAGGTGGGGACTCAGTGAGTGACACACAGGTACAGCTTCTTTATGGAGCCTGAACGACTACAAGGGGGATTTGAAATACAACAAACAAGTCACTACACAGGACACCAGAAGGTGTTGAGCATGATTGAAAAGAGGCAAAGCCAGAGCAGAAGATCAGCAGAGTGAGGCTGGCCGATGGTTAGGACATCATATTAAATGATTAAATATATTATGAAATGATTAGAGATATTAAATGATAGGATATTAAATTTAGAGTGATTACGTAGGTTGCCCTCTTTGAGGAGAGATTTGGGCAAGGATCCACCCAGGTAGCTTTCTGAGGAAAGCACACTGCCAAGATGGCTCTGTGGGAGAGCCACTAGAGAGGTCAGAAATTACTAAGGATGCCAACGGCAGAAGGGGAACGACTGGGGCAGGGGATGGTGACAGGAAACAACCAAGAGTTGGACAGGCATGGAAGCCAGACAGGAAGCAACGTTCCTCCATGGTCTCTGCATCAGCTGCTGCCTCCAGGTTCCCGCCCTGCTTGATTGCTCTCCTGACTCCTTTGATGGCCAACCATGCCAGGGAAGCATGAGTTGAATAAGTCTTTTTCTCCCCAAGCTTCTTGGGTCATGGTGTTTCATCGCAGCACTGGGAACCCTAACTAAGACACCTGTACTTCTTGGGATTCTCTCTGAAATAAGTAGCTAACCTTTCCCTCACACAGTATGGAGAAAAGGGCAAGGAAGGGGCTTTGAAAATCAGATAACAATACATTTAATCTATTGTTTAACTTCACTTTTAAAAATAAATTTATAGAATGATTTAATAAAAGTCTGTTTTCCTCAGTGTTTTCCAGCAAGAATTTAATAGTGGAGCCTGCATGGCTGCTCTATTCATGGGCATGCATCTATTATTTCCCTGGCCCAATGATCATGTTGAACTTGTGTACAATTCGTAACCTTTTTTTAAGATTTATTTATTTATTTTATGTGTATGAGTTCACACTATAACTGTACAAATAGTTGTGAGCCTTCATCTGGTTGTTGGGAATTGACTTTTAGGACCTCTGCTCGCTCTGGTCAAACCTGCTCGCTCAGTCCCTGCTCACTCCATGCTCCAGCCCAAAGATTTATTTATTATTCTAAGTAAGTACACTGTAGCTGTCTTCAGATGCACCAGAAGTGAGTGTCAGATCTCATTATGGGTGGTTGTGAGCCACCATGTGGTTGCTGGGATTTGAACTCAGGACCTTTGGAAGAGCAGCCGGTGCTCTTACCCTCTGAGCCATCTCTCCAGCCCATGACTCATAATCTTAAGATAATGTGGAAAACACTGATTCTGTGAATAGATGTATAATAACTATTTTTAATTTTGTGCACAAGATATGTATATTAAAATTTCTTCATTGCTTTTATTGTTAAGAAATTATTATTTATTGCTTTAAATTATTAAGACAGGTGAGCAAGTCAAGAAATCCAGAAAGCAGTTCTCTGATGAACATGATGATCCATTAAATATGTTTAAATGTTAAACAAATACTTAAAATAAGCAGTCCCATATGTCAATTAACATACCTAATATTTCAATTTTCAGCATTTCCTGTTATTCTACAGCTTTGGCCTTCTGCTTGCCACGCACAAGAAACGATGCATATAAGAGTGAGATTTCCTTTTGCCTCCAACTCAGTTTGGCTTAGTGTGGAAGTACAAGGGAGATGTATGTACCGGCATTGGTGGAACTCAGAAGTCATTTGAAGAAGTAGACCAGACCAAAAGGCTGTGCTCCACGAGATTTTCATCGAGTCTACTCTAAATAGGAAAAGCTATAGAATGAAAAGAGATCCCGGGTTGCACAGCTGCACAGGGGACACAGAGGGGATTGGCTGGCTGCACAGGGGCAGGGAAGGTGTTGATGAGAATGCTCAGTTATTTGCTGCCATTGTGGCTAAACAAGTGGATACCTTCCTAACTCAAGGGGCTGTTGGCCTAAATCAGCCAGCATTTCTCTGTTTCTGCTGGTAGAGTGAGTGAGCTTTAGATTTCTTAGAAAGTATTACTTTTGTTATATGTTATATATAAGATCTGGGGTAAAGATCCTAAGAGAGAGATTGCATCTCATATGACAGCCCTGTAGAAGCTGATGACAACCTCCCCGCCCCCGAACTCCCTTTCGTTCTTTATCATCATGGTAGTCTCCCCTTTGCTCTGCTTCTTAATGGCTTGTTTTCTAACTTAAATCGTGTTTGTTTGCCTGATTAAAATGTGGTTTCCTTGCAGGAAACAGACTCAAGGTATTAACTAAACATTCCAGAATTACCCAATTGCACTTAGGGCAGAGGGTTTAAGACACAAGAATACAAGTTTTGTCAAGGTTGGGCGTAAACTACCTTTTAGTAAAACCTTGGCACATGTTCTGTGCATTCAAAGGGCATGTCAGAACTGAAGCTTCTCATTTTCACATCTCAATTATGCCCGTTCATCATTGTCTTGGCAGGCCGTTTGGATTTCTAAAGCACATGACCCTCTCCTCCAACTTCATGTATGTTCTAAGATGTAAGTGACTAATCATAGCCCGCCATCAATCATTTTTCTGTTCTATTGTTTATTTCACAGCTATAGGTGACGAACAGTAGCAAACCATTATTCTGTTTCTATAGTCTACTTCACAGTTATTTCACATGAATTTTTAAAAAGAGGATTATGAAAATGGAGGGTTCAAGACATCTTAGGTTTTTGAGGTTCAGACTGTACTCAGTCAGCACCAAAGTCAGCAGGAAGTGTGGGAGACAGGCAACGGAAACGTTGGCTTCAACCCGAGAAGCAGGAAGTGTGGGAGACAGGCAACAGAAACGTTGGCTTCAACCCGAGAGGTAGATCAGAACGCATGTGCCTCATTACGTTTTATTTATTTACTGTGTGTGCACGTATGTGTGCGGGTGTGCCTGTGCCATAACACACGCGTGGAGGTCAGAGGGTAACTTGAGGAAGTCTCTCCTTGTGCTTTGTCTGAGGGGATAAACTCAGGTCATCAGGCTTGGCAATTGCCGCCACCCGTGGAGCCATCTCTCGGCCCTGAATACATGTTTTTAAATAATAGGCCCTCATCCCTTGCTGTGCTTCTTATGTACATTAGATATGAGGCACACTGATGTCATGCTTTGGCTTAATTACCTGTGTCCCTGGCACTCAGCTCTAACATAGAAAGATTAAAAAAAAAAAAAAAGGCTGAAATTAGGTTTAGCTTATTTTATTTTTGAGCCTTAAAATCATCTTATACAACATTTACATACACTGGTGCTTGTATAAGATACCGCGAATATTAAACAAGACACAAGATAAAAATCTTCTTTGCTGATATGTCAGCCAAAGTCCTCGTGGGAGGTGAGCTGTGTGACCTTCATCACACTTCTCGCAGGAGTGGAGACCTGCTTATGCGTATTCTCAATGTCCTGATGCCTTCATTCGAAGGAACTGACTATACAAATGGCCCAAGTCACTCAAACGTGGGCATCTGTCATTTTAAGCAATCACTGATCTTATTCCCAATAATCAAAACTTCAGGACTTGCTGTTTTTCATTTCTACCTGTCCTAACTCAAAGTTGTCATGGTTACCCTAAGATTTCTGCTGCACTATATTTACATGGATGTCATATTTGTAAGTTCATTAAAACAAAGCAAAACAAAACAAAACTCTTTGCAAATAATCAGGTTTGGAGTATTTAGGATTCAAGACTTTAAAAATTTAAAAGATATTCTTTATTCTATAATATTCTTAGTAGGCTATTGGACTTTACCTTTAAATAAACATCAGTATTTCTTATTTCTGTAATATAAACATTTATATGTTTATATGTACATAAATATAATTATTAGATAAAATATATAATGTATATTTAAACAACTGTCTTTAAGTCACATCAAGTGTGTCATAAAATTGGTCACAAGATTTTATAAAACCTTGAAATTATAGATGAAGAAAAGGGGATCTGTTTAAAATGAGTAGAAAATTAGTAATGTTCATGTTTTATCTGCAAGTAGTAAGGTCTTTGCAAAACTCAGTGCTTATTCAAAGCTTAGACCTCCTCACATGGTTGTTCTATAACTTCTGTAATATTTAACAATTGATGTAAGCCAGAATATCATGCAAGGCTGAGGTTCTGCCAGGAGCAGGTCCTGGACCTGGGGAGCCCACAGCCAGTGTTCTGCCTGTGAGTTTTGTAACCAACCTCACCTCTGTCAATTCTTAGCACCCTTCTCTTTTTAAAGGAGCCTACTTTTATCCAGAGTGTCAAACTAAAAAAACTATTTGCTTTATCAGATCATCGTGCAACTAGATCATGTGACTCCATAGAGTTCCATGAGACAGTGGACACACGCTTTCCTGACACTTGTAGAGCCTCCTTGCCTATCTCCCCTTTTCCACTTGGCAGGGATATAGATTGAATGCCAAAGAGATGTAGCTATCTACCTCTTACAAAGAAGAGAAAAGCATGAATAGTCAGTCACCTTATTCTAAGCCTCATTCTGATGATAGTAGATACAAAAACCAGAAGTGGTCTGTTGAAATCCATCAGTTTTGGAGATAGCCCATGATGTCTTCTTCTTCTTCTTTTTTTAAAAGATATTTTCTTTATTTACATTTCAAATTTTATCCCCTTTCTTCATTTCCCCTCCGAAAATCCCCTATCCCATCCCCCTACCTCTGCTCACTAATCCACCCACTCCTGCTTCCCTGTCCTGGCATTTCCCTACACTAAGGCCTCTCCTCTCTTGAAGTCCCACAAAGCCATCCTCTGCTACATAAGCAGCTGATTATTCTTAACCCACAGAGAGAACTTTCACTTTAAGCTTTGGGCTTAGAGTGTCGGTTATTTGTAGCTAAACACATTCCTGAATACTATTTTAAGTTAGAACCTGTCTCACTCTTATTTTTATGTCAGCTTACCATCTTTACATCACTTCTGAACATAAGGATATCTTTGTAATATATCCATTGCTCCTTGTTAGTAGAAAGTGTCTCTGATTTCCAAGGTTACCTTTAGTTCACAAGGCAGGGCTTCCTTTCACTACCCATACTTTCATCTGCTGCCTTTGTGTTCCTCTCCTTGACCTGAACACATGCTCACCTGGGCAGAGTGGTGCAACCATTCTTGAAAGTCCCTATGAGATCGAAAAACTATAGGAGCTGAATCAAAACAGCTTATAATGATTGTTTAAAAATAACTCAAAATTAATGCTGGAGAGTTCACATTTATTTATGGCATTTTCTTTTTTTCTGACAGTATTAAGAGCAAAACGTGGTAACAATCATTCAGCTAAGTTCAGTTTGGGTCAGATCAGTGTCTTCAACCAGTTCCTTTTCAAGTTTGCTTACTCTTTTTACCAAAATGTTTGCACATTGCTGTGAGCCCCCTTCTTTCTTCCAGCTGAATTTGATGCAATCCTTGTTCCACGGTATGTAGTCTCACCTCGTGTGACCTCTTTTACCTGTGTGCTTTGTCTTGGTCTTTCCCTCCAACCCCCCCGAGGGATACATCTCTGGGGCTCCTCATGACTGTGTGCTCATTTGGCTTCAGCTTCTAGAAGATTCGTTATGAGTTAGTTTTGGCTGAGTAAGCTGGGCTTTCATGCTGTTCACTTGTCCCTGTGTAAATACTACCTTTGTCCCATGGCTTGAAGATTTCATAACATGGAGAGACAGGTTAGGAGGCCTCGCAGTGACACCAGGGTACTGATTCAGCTGCCAACTCTGTGCTCTTGACGTTTCGTCTCTTCTGCCCCAGGATAAGGCACTGCTTCCATGCCAGTCAGCAGCTGGGGGCAGGAGAGTTTCTGCTGAGACAAACCCTCCTAGCTTCTTGCTGCCAGGGACTTTAGATCCCGTCTCATGATATCTGTCTCTTAGGCCCTATGAATTTACTTTGGACTGTCACCTCATGACATCTGCAGTGTCAATTTTTATTGCCTACTGTATAGGCCCTCCATGGTATATATCCACTGCTATTTGTCCATGATGTGTGTTTGGAAGGTAGGTTCTCATATCAGCAGAATCTGATTTACTCTTTTGGATATGTCTGATCCAATATATTTCAGTTCATTTTATGTAAGATCAAGGCAATAAATTTGGCAGCTAATAACATACTTCTTGAGTACTTATTATATATGTGATAAAGATTTTATATTTAATAATACTTCCTGAGTATTTATTCTGCGATCATATTTTATAGACATTACTCACTTTTCATTTCTCTCTCAACGATCATTTGCCCTGACTAACCTACTATGACTTAGCTGTTCTAGAATGTAGAATTTAGGCCAATTTAAGCCCCAAAATTTATACAACTCAAATTTCTATCAACTAACAATGTCATTCACTCAATAATAAATTCTGACACATATTTCAGCATGAATAAGACATGAAAATCCTATGTAAATCAAAGAAACCAGACAAAGGTTTTTACAAATAACAGAAGAGGTAAAAACAGGCAAATCTTCCGGGCGGTGGTGGCGCATGCCTTTAATCCCAGCACTTGGGAGGCAGAGGCAGGTAGATTTCTGAGTTTGAGGCCAGCCTGGTCTACAGAGTGAGTTCCAGGGCAGTTAGGGATACACAGAAAAACCCTGTTTGAAAACCAACCAATCAACCAAACAACGACAACAACAATAAAAACCAGGCAAATCCACAGAGACAGAGACTCAATATGAGGGCTCCTTTTGCTTTCCTCGTGTCCCGACAACTTTCCATAGCCTCTTGTTCTGCCTCTAGTGTGATGACTATCTTTATTTCATAGATGAGAAAGCCAAGACATGCAAGATCAAGTCCTTTGCTTAACACCTACTTAGAAAGATTCCTGGCCCCTAGGGTGAAGTCGTGTCTCATTCTGAGATCTGTCCGTGATCCCGGTTCAAAAGGTGCTTTCCTCCACAACATCATGAATGAGAGCCGAGTTCCCCAGCTAGTGTCCATAGGTAGAGCTCAGCCCTCAGACACAGTCTATATAACCCAGTGTTAATCTGCGTTGATTAAAAAACTGAATTTGTTGACAATATTGCAAACTTATACCCCTTCACTTGCTATAATCCGAACACTGGGTCCAGAGGTTTTATCTCCATGACAACCATTTGAGGAGGGGAGTAACCAGTGAGCCTGGGATACTTTATCTAGGTTACAGCAGGCTTTCTGCTGGCAATTTCAGTCTTAATTCCACCAGAGCCATCATTTAATGTTTTCTTCTTCTTTTTTTTTTTTTTAGTAGAACACTAACAAAAAAAAGTTAACTATTTTTTGCAATGTGTCATTAGAAAAGAACAAAGGAGAATAAAGATTATACAACTGCAATTAGGGTGAATAATGATTTGTATATAAAAATAATATTCTGTGTTTCTTTCCAAATAATGTGACTGGATAGCTCTGATTCTTTGTCAGCTCTTATGGATAGGGCTTTTTTGATATCTGTTAGAGTCAACAACGAAGATGCCTTGGATGAGGTAGAACCTTTCTGAATCACTACTTCATCTGGGAAACCAGAGTATAAAACTGCCTAATGTAGAAAAGCAAGGCAGTGATGTAGAGGCAGAACATTACTGTGTGAGTCAGAGTGCTATAAAAAGGGAACATATCCTCTGTGTCCTTCCCCAATTTCATATGTCAAGACTGTAATCTTGAAGGTAATCAGCACCTTTTGGAGATGAATAGGCCACAAAACTGAAGAAAGATTAATCTGCTCGGGCATGATGGCAACTTTTAGTTCCTTTTAAGATAATCTTTCTGTTACTTGATGTAATTACTAGGAAAAGGACTTAAGATATTGCAGTTTTTTCATAAGCAGCTTTTTGTCACATGTGGGTATTTGGGGGAGCTCCTTTCTATGATGGAGGAAAAACAAGAGGTTAGAAAGACCCCAGCATTGAGACTGCTCATGACCATGCCAGATAATTATATTTTGAGGAGTATTGTTTTATGAGACCCAACAGGTTCGTGGGAAGGCACTTATTGGCAAGGGGCATGAGAGAGCCTGCCTAGAAGAGGAGAAGAGAAATATTCTGTCTTGAATTGAGTGGTAATGCAATGTGCACAGAAAAACCCTGAGTGGTAATGTAGTGTGCACAGAAACCCTCCAGCTCCACATCTGCACTTGTGGTATGGATGTATATTTTTTTCATGTTTCTATTGTTGGGATTTACAAAATTGTACCCCAAAGTGTCATTTTGGCATGCTAAGTTGGAGGAGGGGTCTTAGAGAGGATCCCTTGAGTCCCTTCCCCTTTATCCCAGCTCTCCCACAGGTACAGGGAAGGAGTTACTCTGCCTTAAGACCAGACCCACGGAAGATCACAACTGCCTTCCATTCCCACGAAGGAAGCTCATAGTCTATCAAAGTGCATCCACACAGGGATGGACTCTGTCCCAAGATAACATCTCTCTTTCTGGCTCATTCAGATTCCAGAGAGTCACTTTACAATCTCATGTCTGTCTCCAAGCCTAGTCATTCCCTTGAGAATCATTTACTAGCCCTCTAAATTGCCTCTATTTCCACCAGGTTTCCCCACCCCCTCCTGTACAGAGAAGAGTATACAGGCATCCAAGCCTCACTGGGTTAGTGGGGAATCACACTCCTGAGCCTTACTGAGATAGGGAGGAGTCACGCTAACATCTGAAGCTCATTGGCTCAGTGGGGGCACACTCCCATGACTGCCCCTGTGCACACCAGCAAACTGCTGTATCATTTCCCCTGATAGTCTATGTGCTGTCAGTTTATGTCAGTCAACGCTCCGAGGTCAAAGGGAGGGGAATCTCCTTTACCTTTATACCACCTGAATAGTGAGAAAGGCAGTTCAAGTAGCTAAGTAGTGACATCTATGTGCCCTGTCAAGTTTCACCTTCTTTCTCTCTGTGTTTTCTTTTTCCTTTTAAAGAATTTTTGTTTTGGTTTGCTTATGATATTAGGAATTGAACCTGGGGCCTAACACATGCTAGGCAAGTGCTCTGTCACTGAACTACATCCTGAGCTCTTTTGATTTCTAGACAGGACCTCACTATGCTGCCAAAGGCTGGCCTTGAGGTCAGTCCTAGCCGAGCTGGCCTTGAAGTTATGATCTTCTTGCATCCATCTCCTGGGTAGCTGGGATTACAGACTTGCCCCAGCAGGTCCAGCTTGTAAAAATTTTCCTGTAAGAATATGTATGTATGCACTGTATCAATACCCATGCTGGGGCTATGGATAATTTATGGTGTTTGGGGTATTAACAATCACCCTTCACTGATCTTGCTCAGAGCACACTTAGTTCATTTTTCTGCCATCATCATGCATCCCCAGCACTCTGACTAAGGGTATAGCCAGGTATGACTGAGTCAGAGAGCACGCCTTTCAGGAGCTGATATTAGGCTTTGTCTCTATATCTCAAATTTCCGAGCTTTAGCCCAGTGTAGCTTAGAGTTGTCACAGTGAGTCAGCAAGAGCTTAAATGCTTAGCATAAACCAGGAGCACATTCCCGTTGGAAGGAAATGGATCATTCCTGCCATTTGGCTAGCCCCCTTTGCTTTTAGATTTACCCTGAGGATCACAGGATATACACAGCAACTAGAACAAATGCACTCCCTGGATTGACATTGTTTTCCTAACAGGCAGTTAGCTATGGCGATAGGTAGGAGTGGGGGAAAAAAGTGTGGGGGTTCTTAACCACTTGCTTTGAGATAATCTAAGGAAAGTGTGTGTGTAGAGGGTAACGCTGATTTCTTTTCTTTTGCTGAAGTATTCTTTACAATGGGCCGGCAGCTCCCCTCCCTCTGTAGACTCTGGTGCCTGTGGGTCCCTCACGACTGCACTTTGACTCCAATCATGACACCTCTAATGCCGTAAAGCTCCTTGGCTTTCCAAACCCACTCAAAAACTTACACTACCAAAGAAACGCTTCTCTTCTTAAACTTTCCCGACTTCAATGGTCCTCTTGGGATTTATGTAAACTTTTTATTTGATCCCAAAGAGTCTTTTTCTCATGGATTCTCCCCACACCCAAACACATAAGTTCCCCCAAATGGTGGATACTAGTATTGACTGAAGTGACTTATGATTAAAAATGAAATATTTACTTCTGTCAGCTGAGTAAATATTTAATTTGCTTAAGCATGGTTATGGGTATTGCCATTTCCTGCTTTCATGGAAATATTTGTTGATAACTTGTTCCTCTGGGTTTTCCTTTCCTACCTAGCTTGAATAGAGCTTATGAGGTCTATGAAGTTAAATAAGGCATTATTCCTCTACTTAAAATAAAGAAAACAAAACCCAAGTTTCTATAGCCAACACAGAATACTCACTCCTATCTGCCAAAATTCACAGCATTTCCTATGGGAAATAACTATCTCAATGCAATTCTGACGCGATCTATCTAGATCTTGCAAGTTAAGTGATCCACTGAGGTACCAATTAACACAACAATTATACATCTTTCTACCATTAGCTATACACCAGGATCGCATCACCATCTCCATGAATTTGATTAATTTGCTAGCATGCCTCCTAGGACTTAGGCTTACTGGTTTACTGTAAAGAATACAGAAAAAAACCCAGATGGAATAGGACAGGGTATATGGAAAGAGAGACGGAGCTTCTCTGTGCTCTCTGGGCCTACAGGAACCTTCATATGTTTAGTATGCATGTGTGTGTTTTTGTGTCTGTGTGTGCACATGTGTGTGTGTGCATGTATGTGTGCGCATGTGTGTGTGTGCATGCGTATGTGTGTGTGCATGTGTGTGCATATGTGTGTGTGTGCATTCAGAGACCAGAGGGTGACCTCGGATATCTTCCTCTATCACTCTCCACATTAATTTTTTGAAGCAGGCTCTTTTCTTATTGAACCTAGAACTTGCTGTTTCTTTACACTGGCTGGCCAATGAGCTCTGAGCATCTTCCTGCCTCTGTCTTGTTCAGGTGTACACCACTATGCCTGCCGTTCTCTGTAAGTGCTGAGGATCAGAGCTCCCTCAGGCCCTCTAGCTCCAGCAGCAGACCCTGCTCACTCAGTCATCTCCATGGCTTCTTTAGATTTTTATTGATCCAGTCGATCAAATCATCTGCCGCGGTAAGAGCTTAGCCTGCAGCGCCTCTCCTTTCCGTGGAGGGAGAGGCTAGAGACTAGAACTGAAAGTTCCAGCTCTCTAATCATCCTTAAGTCTTTCCAGGACCCACCCTTCCTCATTCTAATTGCATCTAAGAGCCCTTAGCCATCAGCGGTCTCGGCACACAAAAGGGCCATAGATCCCCAGAACATTCAGGAGCTGAATGTTAGGGAACTGGGAGGAAGAATGAGGACATGCATCATAATATCATATAACTACAGACATCGCACCATAAATCCCAGGCACTACTGTGGTTTTCTTTTCCTTTTCTCTTTTTCCAACTTGACACAAGCTATGGTCAGTTGGGAAGAGGTATATTCAACTGAGAAAATTCTTCTATCAGATTAACTTGTAGGCAAGACTGTGGGGACATTTTCAGTTCCTGCCTTCAGGTCTTGCCCTGGCTTCTCTCCATGATAAACTACAAGGTAAGGTTATGTCCCTACACCCCAAGTTGCTTTGGTCTAGGTGTTATGTCACAGCAATACAAAGCAAACGAAGGCACCTACCAGGCAGGATGCTTATAAAGCAGTGGATGAGGTTAGCTAAGAGAGAAGGAGCTGAGAACTTCCCCAGTGCCAGACGGCTGGGGTGGGATTGCAGGCTCCATAGTCTAGCAATGTGGTAGCGCCAAGTTCTCTTTGCCTCAGTTTCTCTGTGGGAAAATGGGGATGGTCATCATACTGTCCTTCTCTGCTGCTATGAAGGATAAATGGCACTGTGTACAGAGCCAGTGCTGTCTAAGCACCACTATGGCTGCAGCTACTGCCAGTTTAAAGTTCGCCTTGAAGTTTAACATTGACTATCTATTGTGAATCATGATAATGGGCTACAAAGAGGGCATTCTGGAATGTTGGAATCACACACCTTTATCTCATAGCTTTAACTACTGAGGCAAAGCAAACTCCTAAAGGGGTGGAGGACAGTGAACCTGGATACTGCTGTAACTTTGCCCTCTTCAAAGATGTTGCCATCTGGGGGGAGAAGGTGAGGTGGGGGTAGACTGAGGAACTCTTTAAATCAAGGCAGGCTACTAAGGTGAGACAACACATGTGACCTTGTACTGGCTCCTTGACTGCAATACAGTATGCTGAGAAAAATCAGAAACATCTGAATAGAATCTATTGGCTATATAGCAAAATTAAATGTCCCAATTTTGCAACGTGATTGTTTTTAGAGAATGTACTTACCAGGAAACATACAGTGAAGTTATTTAGGTATAAACTGGCATAATGTCTACAACTTACTCTGACATGATTCAAGGGAAAGGAGGTATGTATGTGTGTGTGTGTGTGCGTGCATGTTTATGTGTGTGCATGTGTGCATGTATGCATGTGTGCATGCCTGTGTATGTGCATGGAAGTACAGAAAAAAAAGTCAGACACTAAGAAAGTGAAATGTGGCAAGATGTTAACTGGTAAAGGGCATTTTATTTTACTAAGTTTCAACAATTTAAAATTATTTTAAGGGAAAAGAGGAAAAAGCACACCTCTAGTTTGGACAGTCTAAAGCCTTTGAACAGCAATGGAGAAGCTGATGGTTCTCAGGAATGATTGTCACCTTTCAAATGGCAGGATGCCCTTATGCC
>NW_022196906.1:72416282-72418773 GCF_008632895.1 Mastomys coucha | reverse complement strand
GAGTGGAATTGTGGTTGGGGATATGCTGATACTTATTAAAAGTGGGCTATAGATGTTGTAACAGTACCGATCTGTCTACTTTAGTGTATGTTGTACATTCTCTCAGTTAAAAATGGATGGGGGCTTCATCGGGGTTTTGTGCATGTTTTTAATGCTTTCTCAATAACACATAGCTGGCCAAGAAGCATTGGAAACATTGTTTGTTGCATAAATGTAGTTTGCCTTATGATGGGGATGCTAAGGCAAATGTTTCTGTTAATATATTTTGTTGATAACACCAAACGTTTTACTACACTTTTATATGTATCTGCCATGGACTGGGGTTTCTTACAGGGTCCCTTGTTCCGCGGGACGATGGGTTCTGGCCAGGTGTGCACGGGATTCGGCTTTTTGACAAACAGACTAGACACGAGTGGGGTAAGGTCTGAGTGTATTTTTTAAAAAATGACATGAGGCTTTTACAATCATTGTAAAAGAGAAATGAAAAATCTGGCAGCTCAGTAGTTGAGGTACATCTGAGGCCACCTAAAACACACTAGGTCTAAAACAACAGCCATCTCCTCTGGATTGGTGCAGCTACCCGGGGCTCCGAGTAGGTTTGGGCTGCATGGTCCGGGCAAGAGGGTTGAGGCTAGAATCTCAAATCTTCAATGCTGAATGTTCGAATCTCGAATGCTCAATCTCTTGAATCTCGACTGGTGCTGTGGGCCCGGGGGGGGGGGCTACAGACTGCATGAATCTAAGTCCTAGTTCACCTAAGCTCTGGTTCTAGTCCAAGTGCTAGCGAGTCCGAATGCTGAATGCAGACTGCTGAATCTAGAATGCTGAATCTCTCACACACACACTCTCAAATTAAGGTCCCACCCATCCTAGGTAAAACGCCCACTATGCTAATCTTTTGGGGAAGTAGAGACAGTCTCTTGCTAATTCTTAGGAGTGGTTCAGCTGCAGTACATGGCTGAGTACAAGTAAAATCCTTGACCTTGCCCTGAGATAAGTCTCACATTCTGTGAGCTTCAGTGCCCTACCCACAATGCTGGAGGCAATGAGTTAGAATGGCTTAATATTCCAAGCCAGGGTTTGACTAGGACATTGGAACATTGGTGAAGGTCAGAGAGCAATGTCCGAATTTTCTTTTTCTAGCTGTTAAGAAATGATATCTTGGTGGGCCACTAGCACACAAGTACGAGGACATATCTGGGCTACCTCTGAGTTTGGGGTGCCAGGCAACAATGCAGAGGCAGGAGACTGACTTTCCTTGAAGTTTACGCCTCAAATACCGCCATCACGCAAAGTGTGCGTGGCATGTATCTTAGGAAAAAAGTAATTTTTATCAGTTAATCCAAAGTTTCATAATAGCATGATTACTGATTAAAACATTTCCTCAGCTTATAATTCTCAGCACTTTGTGACTCTGAGTTACATATATATTTTACTGTAATGGAATTTGTCAAAGTTCTGGAGCTTATGGGATATGTGTGATGGAGAACCTGGAACAGTACCTGGAAGCAGGTGCTGCATGGAAAAAGCTAAGATTGCATGTAGAAAGCACTTCTGAAGTTCACAGTGTGGCTGCTTCCTCTGAGACCATAACTCCAGATTGAATAAAATAGCTTATCAAGTGGAATAGGAATTGTACATTTAAAATCTTAGAAGTGGTGATGTGGCTGGGTGGCTGTCAGTGCTAAGATGAACAACTACGCGATGGAGAGATGGGAAAGACAGAAGAAATGAAGCAGTATGTGCGCTCTGGAGAGAGGCAGGACTGGAGGCACAATGGGTTGCAACGGCCATGAGGACCAGGCAGATGTGAGTGGTCTGCAGCTGCCTTATGTATCGGACCAAGGTCCCACCATAGACAGGGTCTGTGTCATTTTATCCGTGGTTCATGTACCACCAAAGTGCTTGCGGATGTCCGTGCAGGTCTGTGCAGCAGCCTGAAACCATGTTGATGTCCGTGGGCCCGTGTATCCTCCAAGATCCATGTTGTTGTGAATGGCCTGCTCTGTCACCTGAGGCCATGGTGATGTCTGTGGTCTGGCCTGCCCTCCAGGGACCATGCCTGGGTCCATGGTCCTACTGCAGCAGGTGGCCCATGATCGTTGTCTGTACTGTCTGTCACCAAACACCATGTAGAGGTCCATGATCTCTGCTCCCACTGACTGTGAAGAGCAAGGAAGCTACTTTTGCAGTGATATCGATGATTGCAAGTGCATAGTTGAGAAAGAGGGACGTGGAAGGCTTCTGTGACTGACAATCCCTACCCCACCCCCAACCCTCTCACAAACAGCAATGGCAGCCTGAACAGGAAGCCTGAACTCTTAACAAGAGTAGTGAGGATGCTGAAATTAGCTATCCACAACTGATGGCTTCTGGCAGGGGTGCAGAGGGGCATCAGTTCTACTTAAGGGACACAGGCCACTGAGAGTTTGACCATGCACCAGGGAGTGTATATAGATAACACAAACTGAACTTTTTTTTTTTTTTTTTT
>NW_022196906.1:72397472-72414972 GCF_008632895.1 Mastomys coucha | reverse complement strand
CTAAATAAGGTGGGCTCCTGGAGAAGCTGTGAAGAAGGGCATGCTTGCTCTCAGGAAGGTCAAGATGGTTGTTTAAGAGCAGAAACTAGGCCGCCAGACTGATCTTTAGGCCAGAGAAAATTCTGTTGAAACGTCAAGTCTTTCCTTTGATGGAGCAGAGCCTTTCTCTAAGGCTACAACCTTTTTGCTCTGTAGGGTGAAGCATGCTTGTCCGAGGGGTCACTGTGCTTCGTTTCTGTTTCCTCTTAGGAAACAGAACAGTTAGGCTCATTCCCCTTTGCTGTACGCGCATCAGTCACAGCAGCTAATGCTGTACACGCCCGTCCATCACAGCTGCTAAATAGCATACCCTCCTTTCAGATAAGAGTAATGGCTCCATTTAGTAGAAGTCTGGGATCTGCTCACAGCACATGAGTGATTCCAGATGCCAAGGCAAGCTGCTTCTCTTCTCCTCTCTACCAAGTATCGTACTCCAATGGCAGGAAGGATGAAGGCAGGGGTTAGGCTTGCCATGGCTTTTACCGCTGTCTGTCTGTCCTGTCCACGAGGACCAATTCAACGTGATTTAGATCAGCATCATTCGTTTGCAAGGAGAGGGATAGAGTTAAGCAGACAAAGAGTGGCTTCATGTTCCTAAATACACTTCACAGAAATCCAGCCAAGCCTTCTATAAACCTCTTACATGGGTCAACATCCAGAGCTTCTCCGGTGTCCTCTTGTGACCAGTTCAGTACTGCTTTCAAGCATACTTTCCAAGTTGATTTAAAACCATGTGTACATTGTCTATAGGAATTTCTTTTTAAAAAGTAAAACAAACAAACAAGTGATAAAGTGAAGACTCTCAATGATACAAATTTCTGACCTCCACAGGTGTCTTAACAGGCAAGTACACACACACACACACACACACACACACACACACTCACACACAAACATATAACACACACACACACATACACCCACTCACACACAAACAAATTCACACACACATTCACACAAACTCATATATACATACACACTCACACATACACACACACTCTCACACAATACTCTCACACACACATACACACACAAGCATACAACACACACATACACACACACATACACCCACACACTCACACACATACACATTCACACACACAATCACACAAACTCATATATACATACACACACACATACACATTCACACACACAATAACACAGACTCATATATACATACATACTCACACACACACACACATGCACACACACACTCATACACATACCCACACACAAATAAATCTTGTTTTAAGAAGAGGTATTCTTTGTATCTGAGGCATTGCAAGTTGTTTCATGGCCTTCTATAAAGTTCCTGCAATAAAAGTCGTGTTAATTTATACTCACTGAGTAGAAAAGTGAATCTATGCCATGTAACTTCTTTTCATGTAGCTGCAGGTGCAGGGTTGTCATAATGAGGCGGAAAGGCAAATACGTAACCAGGTGATAGAATTACAAGTAAGTTAGGAGCCACTATTGTTGGGGATAGTCAAGGAATTCACATTGGCTTTAAGCCACCATGCCTCCTACTTTTTCTCTTTTAGTTTTTTTTTTACTCCCTCTTTCCTCCTCCTGTAAGGAAGACAAGAGTCCCACACATGCTAGGCAAGTCCCCTATCATCAAACCCTACCTTCAGAAGCTTAGCGTGGATGGCACTTAGAGCTAGAAGCACAGCATCCTGCCTTCCCAGAAGACTAAGCTGACTGACCCCTTCCCATCCCCTGCTCCTCCTGCTCGATTTTAGGCTTTTATTCTTTCTAAACGGGCTTTGTATGATCCTTGAGCTTAGCTTCTCTTCGGAAAGAAAGCACCAGGATAGCTAACACTGTTCCCTCTCCCTCTCTCTCTCTCTCTCTCTCTCTCTCTCTCTCTCTCTCTCTCTCTCAACCACTGTTTCTTTAGAGAGTGTGGGTATAGGCTATTATAGGTACGAGGTTATTATGGGTATGTGGTGTTTTGTTAGAGTATGGGCAACTCACCTGTCGTTACACCAGCCCATGGGATATGAAAGTGGGGGTAGGGAGATACAAGGATGAAAAATATTTAAATGATGAAGAGAGTGGGTGACTGGGGGGAAGGGAGTGGGGGAGGGTTGATAAAAAACAAGGGGGTATGAAAATCACAGAGAAACTCACTGCTTTATAAGCTAATGAATAATGTGAGCTAAAAGGAGGTTAGAATGCAGTACTGTATGTGGGTAGAAAACACTGCTCCCAGATCTCATAGGTGGTATTCTGTTTTTTAATTAAAAGCACAGCATCCTGCAGAGCAACACCTATATGAGTTGTTGGGCAGAGAGGCCCCAGAGGCTCCCAAAATAATATGGTCCATTGTCCTTGTTCTTGATTGCTCACCAGAAGTAAATGGTAAGATGTGTGAAAAGAGCACACGTTATTATTATTATTATTATTATTATTATTATTATTAATTATCATCATTATCATTATTTATTATTATTATTATTACAAAATACAGAGAAATCAAGCTGGAACTAAGCTGGTTTAGGTTGCTGGGAGAGGCAGTACATCAAAGGTCCTTACTCAGCTATGAACCCTGCACGCTGGGTTCTGTTAGGTGAAATTCAACCCACTGGTACCATAGTGGCTTGGCTGTTAGGGGCAGTCAACTTTCTGATTGAGTTGGAGGCCTGCTCTGACGGAAGGAATACACACGTGGTACTATAAAGCAGAAAAAAAAATGTATGGTTAGGGAGGTCTTAGGGTTCTTGGGGGAACCTACTACATTTGATCTTGATGTTTTCTTCTTTCTAGAAGAAGATAGGAAGAGTTGCAACATATGTATGAATCTCTCCAGCCAAGCTTGATGGAGCTTTGTGCCACCTGGTGGTATTGGCCAAAGTTTCATTAGATCTCCACATACAAACAGTTTTAGTTTTCAGGTCAGTGTGGGGCCATTATTCCTGCCCCATTTGTGTGTGAGCCCAAATGGACAAAAGAATGGGAAGGGGTTACTTTTTTCTCCTTTGGAGGAGTCCCTAAACTCCCACTAGCAGCTCAACTCGTTCATCTGAGCACTGTGTGACACTTAAAAAAAAAAAAGCCCCTAGATTTGGTTAATTGACTTCTGACTGTGAAATGATGAGGTCTTAATGCTAACAGAGATCGGTGTTTAATGAAGGAGATAGCTAGAAACTCATATTCGGATAAGTACAACAGTAAATCAAGTGCATGCTGTAAGGGTCTCCTTTGTTTTGTGCTGAACAAGATAGATCTACTACCAGCAGGCAAGTGCAGGCTCTATCCTAGCTCCGATGTAAAAGAGACCTGAGTCTGAAGACCACAGATTATCTCATGGCTGGATCATGCTCAGCATCTGAAGTTTCCAAGTCTCCACCAAGCTATTCTTCTGGTACTCATAATCCCATTATTTGCTAGCCCTGACAGCAACCCCCACGTTGCTATTTCTAAAACAGAGACACACAACAAGTGATGTTAAGGACAGACTAATTTGTGTTTTCCCCAGGTGAGATTTGAGTTGGGCCTATTTCAGGTCTGGCTGTTGCCAGAGAACTGACGTCTTACTTCCTGATTTCCAGTTTACTCCCTGCTGGAGCTCAGTCTCCTAGGGCTGGCTGTTTGGAGAGCTCAGTTGGCACAAAATCAGAAATTTAAAACTTCATGCTCAAGGGATGAACACTGAGTAACCAGCATATCTTAATCATGGCTAATTTAGCACCACATGAAAATGGATGCCATTTGTCATAGAGAAAGGTAGCTATGCTGGGTAAACACACTATCTCTTTGAGCAGTTCTCTGTAGTATTGGGCGGAAATTCTTACTGCGTGTAAAATGGCAAAAATTACTGCCTAACTCAGATAAGGCAGATTTTTATGCCTGTGACAAGTACCTGTGAAAAATTAACTAAAAAAGGAGGCAATATTTATTTTCATCTAATTGTTTCAGCCCACAGGCAACCGGTTCCATTGCTGTGGGCTTAATGAAGGGCTGAATGTTACCAGCGAGGAGCGAAGCAACTTACCTTGAAGCAGACAGGAAACAAAGGGGAAGATCCCGTACACCATTTCAGAGCATGCTCTGGTGATCTACTCCCCCTCAACCAATGAACATCTCCTGCTTTCCGCCACCTCCTCAAACACCAAAGTACTGTGAATTCACCAGGGAGTTAACCACTGATCGGAACTTCAGAGCCCTTAGGACTCAATTACTTCCTAAACTAGCAACAATACCACCACTAGAAAAGCCCGTGGAGGTCAAACATCACATTCAAACTATGATAGCCCACCCCTGAACTTAAATGCTCATGTGTATTTTACAACATAAAATTAATTAAGCCCACCTCCAAGAGTCTCTGATAGTCTTAACGTTCTCAGTTTAATTTAAATGTCTCCTCTGCAATTAAAGGTATACTTAACTGCGATTCTCTGCAGTTTAATTTAAAATGCAATTCTAATTTAATTGACTATCATTTATAATATAATATAATATATGATAATAAATTATTTATTTATTATGTATACAGCGTTCTGCCTGCAGGCCAGAAGAGAGTATCAGATCTCATTACAAATGGTTGTGAGCCACCATGGGGTTGCTGGGAATTGAACTCAGGACCTCTGGAAGAATTAAATTATTATCAATTAATAAAATAACAATTTAAAAATGAGGTTACGCCCACTGTATACATACAATGGCCCATGATAAATATGTCTGCTCCAAAATGGAGGGATAGGAGAGTGCAAAGGAAGGATCAGCCCAACAAGATGGAAACCTGGAGGGCAGAGATTAAATTCTGTAGCTTCAGGTCTAGGAGCGAGGCGGGTGAATGACGTCATGGCATCATGGCTTAAGCTCCACTGATTGGCGCTGGGAGGCACTGCATTCATGGCTTTGTTAGCTGCAGTCCAGGTGACATGTTTCTTGGGCTGCCTCTATTTACTGCCAGCAGCTTTCCTCCCTAGGCATTCAGTATTCGGGACATCTCTAACATCCTAAGGGTCTATATCTGTCTTTTAAGTTCCATCCTCATAACTTCATACAGGGCCTTTCTGTGGTGATCTTAACCCTTCTTTATGCTCAAAACCCTCATCACCCCTCAGCCTTCCATTGAAATCGGGACAGAAGCCTTCATGGGCCCACGGTTCTTGCATTCTTGCGTGCATGAAAACCCAGTATCGCACGAACAAGCTAGAAGTGCTTATGGCCCACTTAAACAGCAGTGCAGGCTCCCTGGAGTGTCTGGGTAGCCGGATGGGGAAGTAATTCCCTAGGTGGCCCTGTAACAAAAGGAGACTTTGGTTCTCTTTTCTCAAAGCAAAGTCTTTGAAATGAATTGAAAGGTTTGTATAACTGAGTCCAGAACTTGGGGGATTGAGTCAGGTCCCAATGTGTGCTCATGGCATCTCTTCTGATGTTTCCACTCAAAGGATGTGGCTTCTTTTTAAGGGCTCTAATCTCTTTAGAAACCATGTCTTCCTTGGCTCTAACAAACCCCACTCCGGAAACCTTAATTCTCTGAACAAAATATACACAAACTCTTTGCCAGAGGAAAGACAAATGGCCTTTTGTCAAATACCTAGTCCGGCCCTCACTCCTTCTATCTTCTGAGTTTCAACTGTCGCTGGCTGCTAAGCCAGTTGCACTCTCGGGGTTCTAAAAGTTGTTCTTGCTTCATCTCTCCAGTCGGACCCTCTGCATGCCTGTGAGCATCTGTCTTGTGAGGGCAGTCAGACCCTCTGCATGCCTGTGAGCATCTGTCTTGTGAGGGCAGTCGGACCCTCTGCATGTCTGTGAGCATCTGTGTTATGAGTTCCACCATCCCTGCCTGCTAAGCTAGTTATACTTTTAGCCTTCTAGAGTTTTTCTTGTTTCATCTCCAAACATACCCACATCCCTTCAATAAGCCAGTCCCAAAGACTTCTGAGTCTCGTTATCAGGAACAATCATAGAAAGGATCCCACTTCCCCAAGATCAATGTTGGGTGTTAGTCTATTCACTCCTGTGACATTAAAAAAAAAAAAATCAGTGCTCAAGGGAGGAACATTTAATTTAGTTCACAATCCCTTACCCTTGAGTCCATGACTGTGTGGCTTCACTGCTCTGCCTGGGGGCAAGGCTGGACATCATGGATGGCAGGAAGCAGTCGATGAGCAGAACTGTGCACTTCATGGCCAACAGGAAAAAGAGTCAAGGCACAGTTATATTTTTTCCAAGTCCATGTCCCCAGAGACCTACTTCCTCTTACAGGACCCCCCTCTTCTCCTCTCCAACACCTCCCAGCAATGCTATCTCCCACTCCTCACCAACACCTCCCAGCAATGCTATCCCCCACTCCTCACCAACACCTCCCAGCAATGCTATCCCCCCCCCAACACCTTCCAGCAATGCTATCTCACTGTAAATGTATTGGAAGAGTGTTCTCTTGATTAGGTTAAATATTTAGGCACTTCCCAATTGGCAGCTGAGCCCCAGATACATAAGCTCACAGGAGCATTTTACATTCAAACTGTAAAAAGCACTCTGTTAGGGCAGAGGTTCTCAACCTGTGGGTCTCAACTCCTTTAGGGATAGAAAGACCCTTTCACGGGGGTCTCGTAAGACTATTGGAAAACACAGATACTTATATTACAATTCATAAAAGTTACACAATTACAGTTATGGAAGTAGAAACAAAAATAATTTGATGGTTGGGGGTCACCACAACATGAGGAATGAAAGGGTTTCAGTAGTAGGAAGGTTGAGAACCACTCTATTAGGGTGATAAAGTACTTCTTAGACAAAGCTTGTGTAGGTTGCAGGGTTGCCCCCAACTTGGCAAAAGTATATTTATCTTAAAAATAAGAACGATGAATACCATAGGTATTCTTGCCTTCTCTTTCTACTTAAAAGCACATTTTGAAGTTCTTTTTTGTACTCAGTGTGAAAACAGAAATTGAAGTATATTTAAGAGAGATGTTAGATAATGCTTCAGCCACCTAAAAATGAATTGTGTTCTTAGAAATGTTCAATTTCATAAACTCTGTGAGCAAATGTAGGATTTAAGGAACTATTAATATATTTTGGTTCATATCTTGCTAAGATAACATCCAACATAATAGATACTATTAAAAATACTTGTGATAGTCAGGTGGACTTGAAGTACTGTGTATACACTAATTTATCTCACAGGGGAGACAAGATCAGCAGGCCATTCCTGTTTTAACATTCTGAGATGAGTTAACCCAGAAACAGTAATGGGAAGGCAGATTTAATAAAAAGGAAATAGCCAACATATTACGTGGATGTCCATGTGGCTTAGAGACTGGACATTTGTGCGCTCAGGGGGAAAATGATGATGAGGTCAGACAGACTGGGATAGACCAAGGCTGGCACTTTTGCTGCAAAGCCTGGAATCAATGCTGATCTGATGGAAAGCCAGGCAGACAGTTCAACTGAGGCATTGATCCATAGGAGCTGGCCAGGAGGCCCTGTGTGAGGTTGAGACTGTGTTCCCACAGACCGAAGCAAGAGAACAGGAAGACAGGAAAGAATATGGATGCAGGGTCCTAGATCTGCTCCCTGGGACCTAAGTTTCTAGGAAATGTGGAAACTTTTGAGGAAGTTTAGGTGTCCAGTGCTACTTGTGGTCACCTCATAGTAGTTGCTGACTTAGGAAAAGGAGAGGGGAAATGGGAAGAACCACATTTCAGTCTAACATACACATTAAAAAGTCGTAGAAAATAATACGATTTTCACTTCTCATGAAATAACTGTTAAGCGATTCACTACTTTTTTTCTATCATTTCCAAGATTCTAACTTCCAATAGTGCTGAGTTTTAGAACCCCATTCTTTATGATTACTAGAACATTTCAATAAGAAATGACTTGACTAGGCCTTTAGCGATAGGCAGCAATGCCAAGCTTTCTTTTCTTCAGTAACTGAGCTCACATAACAAGTAAATAGTGATGCTGGGAAATGTATGGTATATTTGTAGCTGCCAACTTTGTGCTGAGGGCTGGTGTTTTACAGTGGTTTTAGTATCTAGCAATATAAAGGGCTTGCAAACTTTCTCTGTTAAATTCTAACCTGCAAATGCTTTAGTCCCTGTGGCCAGCCCAACTCTAACAGTGTAGAGAGAAGCAATCACAGGCAAGAAATCAAATGGGTACCAATAACACCATTCTAAACAGGTGGAAATCAGCCCACAGTCAGTAGTTGACACATGATATAAACACACAACAAAGAAACAAACAGCAGATGGAAGAACAAAGCTTAGTCTCTCTTTGAGCAACTTTTTCTTTCTAATTGTCTTTTATTAAAACAAGGTAAGTAGGGCACCATTTAAGGGTATTTTTATTTTCCATTTGCAACCTTGAAGGTAACAGCCCTAAACTACTGAATCCCCTTCCTTCCTCCTCCTCCTCCTCCTCCTCCTCCTCCTCCTCGTCTTCTTCTCCCTCTCCCCCTTCCCCTTTCCCCCTCCCCTTCCCCCTTCCCTCTCCCCTTCCCCTTCCTCCTCCTTCTTCTTGTTTTTTGAGACAGGGTTTCTCTGTATAGCCCTGGCTGTCCTGGAACTCACTCTATAGACCAGGCTGGCCTTGAACTCAAATCCGCCTACCTCTGCCTCCCAAGTGCTAAGATTAAAGGCATGTGCCACCGCTGCCTGGCCCCTTCTTGCTTTTAAGATGCAACAAATCTAGGGTATCTGGGTCCAGGTTTTCTTACAACAGATGAACCCCACTTTTTATACTTGCATAGAATAAGGCCCCTGGAATCTTTGAAACAAAGTCATTAATCCACACACTTAACCCAACTCAAATGCTTCACATTCAAATGCAACAGCAGAAATTAGTATGTAAACTGGAAAGAAAAAACAAAATACAAACAACAACAACAATAAAAACCCCATCAGTGTCAAACACCTAGAGTGTTAAAAGTGTTGTCTATATATGGTTTATTTATTAGTTTTTCAGAGTGTTTGTGTGTATGAATGTGTCTCCCACACAAATGTCTTGATTTTTTTTAAACCAAATTTTTTTCTTTTACAACTGTTCTCTTAGCACTACCCTGTCAGATATGGCAGCCATAGGCATGTGTGGCTTTGAATAATACTTTGTTTTCACTAAGTATAATTCAAATTATGGTACTCAGTTGTATCCGTACTCCGTGTGTTCATGGACCACAAGCATCCTGTGCTCCACATGGTGTCCCATGGTGTGGTGGAAGTCCTACAATGGAAAATACTAACAGGACACATTGACATTTATTTTTTGGTATTGTAAGTACAATAGAACATAATTAAAAATATTATTTCTTCTTCTTCTTTTTTTTTTTTTTAAAGCAGCCCATTTCCTACTGTCTACCTCCAATCTATTTAAGCTTTTGCACACAGCATGCCTCTGGTACTAGTTTATTACTTCTAGATGCCTTCCATTCTTTCTTTCTCTAGCTTCATTGACAACAGTGGCCAATTAAGGAGCCTTCGTAAATTTGCCTTCTTTCTACTAGCTTATATACACAGAGTTAATTAAAAAAGAAAGTAAATATAAATCTCTTCAAAAACCTAGAAAAATACCAAAATAAAAGTTGAATAAAGGGTTGAATAGACAGCTCAGTAGTCAAGAACACCCTTTCTTCTTCTTCTAGAGGACTTAGGTTTAATTCCCAGCACCAACATGGTGGCTCACAACCATCTGTAAGTCCGGGGCCAGGGCATCGGAAGCCTTTTTATGACCTCCAGGGGCATCCGGTACACATATATTGCAGAGACACCCATCCATACATATAAAATAAAAACAAATAAATTGGAAAAGAAGAGTTGAGCTCAATACTACTAGAAGAGAAATGCCCTAATTCTCTTCTGAGAAGACCCTGAGAAAGACCCAGTCCAAGTGCTTATGTTCTTTATCTTGGAAATGAAGATATTTCACAATGGGAAGAACTTGATGCACTCTTAATTCTTTTTACCTATTAACATATTTATTGTCTGCCGACAGTTAAATTGATAAGCAGAAATATTAACCTTTGCTACTTTTGAATCCAGGGTTGAAGACGGAATCTTTGCAAGTACAATCAAGCTAAAGTGAGGTCATTATGTTGGGCTCAAACCCAATATGACAATGTTTTTGTAAGAAGGAAATTTGGCTCAGGAGACCAAGAGAGTAAGGAGAATGCTATTTGAAGACGCAGAGGCACACAGGGAAGAGGTAATCATGAGAAAATGGATAGAGGTTGGAGTAATGCATCTATAAGCCCAAGAATGCATAGGGTAGCTACCTGACGGCTGCCAGAAACTGGGAGACGAACATGTAGAAGGAACCAACCTTGCTGGATTCTTAATGTTGAGTTTGTAGCTTCCAGCTTCTATGAAAGAGCATAGTTCTCTTGTTTCAAGCCACCCAATTGATGGGGATCTCAGGAAACCCATGTACAGCACCGTGGCCAAAGTAAGCCTAATTCCGTACTGTGCTAGGAACATTCTGGTCCTTGCTGTTTAGGTGTCGTGAAAACACAGTTAGGAACCTGGAGGTCTTGGCAGGCTATTTTTCCTCTGGTTTCACTTTTATTTATCTTTCATTAAGATAATCTGGGGCTTCTAAATGTCAAATGGAAAGTGGCCATTCTAACTTTCCCTTTTTGTTGTGTGAATCCAGAGCCATTGCCAAGGGCAGTTTGGCAAACTGTCAAGTACCGATAATATGACTGACAAACCTGATATGTCAGCGATTGTTCTACTGTATTAGCTTTTTTGAGTACCATGAGCTCATAAAATATAACAAAGCATTGTACTGTCTAAACTCTTCAGGGTTCGTGTAACTCCTATTGTCTTAGTTTGTGCCTGTCAGAGGAAGCTTTCTGATGTCTTTTGTTTTCTTTCAATGCCTTTCCCCTTAATTTGATCTATATTTGATGACTCAAATCAGAATAATACCATGTACCTGGCATATCAGAAGCGTCTATATGCACTGGTAAAAGCTGTGCTTCAATGTCATACCCTTCTAAGAGGCTCACTGTAGTGTCAGATGTAGGACGTTTTGTAGGAAGAGTTATTATAGTAGTTAAGATGTATTACCTTGTTCCCTAGTTGTTTGACAGAGGATGGTCCTTTTCATTAAATGGCTAAAGTCCTCATGACTGAGCTAAGAGGTCTGATGATGGTCTCCACTAAGATTATGAACTCAAGTCATGTCATATTCTATACTAACCTGAACATTGGATGTTTTCTTTATCAAAACTCAATGTTTCTTGCATCCTTTTCTCATAATGCAGAATCTGGCTCTCTACAGGTTGTGTCAAGGTTGCAGGATCTTGGGCTGATGAGATGGCTGAGTGGGTAAGAGCACCAACTGCTTTTCCAGAGGCCCTGAGTCCAAATCCCAGCAACCACATGGTGGCTCACAACTATCTGACGCCCTCTTCCGGTGTTGTCTGAAGACAGCTACAGTGGACTTATTTATAATAATAAATAAATCTTTGGGCCTGAGTGAGTGGGGTTGACTGGAGCGAGCAGAGGTCCTAAAGTCAATTCCCAACAACTAGATGAAGGCTCACAACTATCTGTACAGCTACAGTGTATACTCATATACTCTTTAACAACAACAACAAAAAAAGTTGCAGGATCTTTCTTGTGTTTAGGCAGCAGGTCTCAACTGGTGAGTGACCAGGGCCATGTGGGTACCATATAAACTTACATTTTCTCCAATTCAGCGAGCTCAGCAGAAATATACTAATAAAATCAAATTTAAAATAGTAAAAGTGGTTGTTTGCAAGTTTATTTAGTTCTGTACTTATATATATTTGGAAAGATATCAAGGTAGAGGGTTTAAGCCCAGTATGTCTTTGGGGGAGCGCCTAATATTCTAGCACCACCTGCTCTCAAAATGGCCAAGAGAAGAAAAAGTTGAGTCAGAATTGCTTCTGGGACCAGGCTGCAATTCCACCTGCTCTACACTACCGATTTATAATAAGACCTAAAGCTTCTTGAAGTTTTCTGAAATTATTTTCATATGTATTTTAATATATATAATTTTAAAGGTTAATATAAAGTCAATTGATGCATAAAGAATAAATATAAGAAAAGATAGGACAGCTGGGCGGTGGTGGCGCACACCTTTAATCCCAGCACTTGGGAGGCAGAGGCAGGCGGATTTCTGAGTTCGAGGCCAGCCTGGTCTACAGAGTGAGTTCCAGGGCAGCCAGGGCTACACAGAGAAACCCTGTCTCGAAAAACCAAAAAAAAAAAAAAAAAAAAAAAAAAAAAAAAAAAAAAAAAAGAAAGAAAGAAAGAAAAAGAAAAGAAAAGATATGACAATGTCAGTACATTGCCAGAGGCAAGTGTGGCAATGTCCCATTGAATGCTCATCTATGGGGTCTCTGCTAAGGTGGGATACAAATGTATCAATATCTGTCCTGATGTAGGGATGAAAAGCTCATGCTCATACTATGTGTGACATTGTCACAGATCTGGTTTTCCCTGGTAGTGAATATCCAAAGGAGGAGAAAAAAGTTTCTCTTCATTTGATTCAATGAGAATGTTTGTTAACAAGACATATCATTTCCTTTATGTTAGTGCCACTACAGAAATAACAAAGGGTGATGGCCAATATCGTTAGCTTACATTGAGAAATACTCATGTGCTAGTTAGGGTTTTTGTTAATTTGACACACAAGCTTGAGTCTGGAAACAAAATCTTGACTGAGAAAATACCTCCATCGGCATATCCCACAGGCAAGTCTGTGAGGACATTTTCTTGATTCCTGATGATGTGCGAGGGATTCTCAGGCCACATTGGATGGAGCCAGACCTTGGCAGGTAGGCTGAGGTGCTATAAAAAAACAGGTTGAGTAGGCCATGGAGAACAAGCCAGGAAGCGGCATTCCTCCACAGCTTCTGTTTCCATTCTGTCTCAAGGTTCCTGCCTCGAATTCCTGTCCTGACTTCCCTTAGTGGTGGACTGACTGTGACCCAAGAGGTGTAAGGGTGAAATAACTGTTTCCTCCCCCAAGTTGCTTTTGGTCAGAAACAGAAAGCAAAGGAATACAGCCAGCATTACTTAAGCATGTGTTTGGATTTCCCTTCACAGGTGTTCTCAGGATGATTAACTAAAAGGAAGACCCACCCTGAATGTGGGCAGCACCATCCCAATAATCTGGGGAGCCAGACAAAATGAGAGTTGGGGGTGGGGGTGGGGGAGGAGGAAGAACCACGCTAGGAAAGACATCCTTTCTGCTTCTTGTCTACCACATGGTGTGCCCCATTTCAGGCTCATTTTAATAGAAACAGTCAACTAAGGTCCAAAACCTTTGAAATTGTGAGTCAAGATAAACAAACATCTATGCCACATATTCAACACAGCTGTGATAAAACTAACAGAAAAAAAAATGTAGATCATGAATGTGAGTTGTGATGGCAAGTTTGTTTACAAGGTGATTTTAATTTTTTTTTTTTTTTAGTTAGCATAGCTAGGTTATTTTCATAGATGTGTAACACTGAACTTTGCTCATATTTAATTACTATGATCTTTATAAGCCTATGTCCCCTCCTCTCACAGTCCATTTCCTGTTTTCAAAGAGTCCCCCGACCCCTGCTTCATGTTATGTAATATGTGAGATATTTTATCTTTTAAAATCTCCCATTACTTTGTGTTTTTTCCCTTCTGTCCCCTCCTTCAGCCCCCTCCTCCCTTCACCCTTCCACACTTTTATTCTTATGTCTTTCATATATGACTGTATATTTATGTTTTCATAATATACATGCATATATTCCTTACATAAAAAATGTGATATTTGTCTGAGTCCAGCTTATTTTCCTTAACATGATGATTTCCAGTTCCATTCATTTTCCTGAAAATGATATAATTTCATTCTTAGCAGCTGAGTAAAAGTTTGTTTTGAAGGGCTGTGGAGACAGGTCAGCCACTGGAATGACTGCTGCTTAAACATGTGGACCTAGTTTAGACCTAAGAAGCTAGGTTATAGGTGCCTGCAATCCCAGGGCTGGAGAAGGGAAAGCCATCAGATCCTGGGACTGGCCACCCAGCATACTCTCATCAGTGAACTACAGGTCCTAGTGAGAGACCATGTCTCAAAAATAAAGTGGATGGTGTCCAAAGGGTAATGACACCAAGGCTTCTCATCTTGGCCTCTTTGGCCTCTATATCTTATACTTGTACACACACATACACATTCACACACACACACACACACACACACACACACACACACACACACAGCATGCAAGGCTTTTCCAACTTCTAGTAGTTTAGTGTATTTTTGGGTAAAATTAAAAATTTTAATTCTTGTGCTCATTTACCTCCGGATAAGTTCATTCCTAGATATTTTAAAAGAAGTTATTATAAGAGATATCAAAAATGACTCTTTTCTATTAAACACTATAAAACTTGTGTTTAAGACAAGGAGTTAAAGTTTTCATCTCCCCCACCTTGTAAGACTTTTATGCAAATGTTTTAATCCTCTCCACGGAATAAAAAATTGTGAGGTCAGACTCTCCACGGAATAAAAAGTTGTGAGGTCAGACCCTAGTCAATAGGGAAAAGACACAACCATCACAAGACTTAGAATAAAAACCAAATGCATTTAGTATCTTGGTGTGTTCTTCTTTGCAAGCATACCCTCTTGATCAAGAGGAAATCTTACCATGCCCACTTTCTCTGTGTTCTGAATCTCATTTCTAGTATGAAAGAGATTGTTTTCCTGATTTTTTGCTGGTCATGTTCTAATAATGTTCATCACGTAGAAAAGATACTGAGATTTTTTTTTAAAGATTCCCTAGATAGCTGAGGAAGACTTTAAAAATAATGTTATGTTAAGTCTTGAGAAATCTCTAAAATAGATCTAAGAAACCATTTTCTATGGTGTTTGTATGGAATATGAGGCAGATTTCTAGTATGTTCACTTAATCTATACTGTCATAAATTCTGATGTTTCTTTGTTTCTATTATTATTTTTAATCTGAGTGATCTGCCTAGGGATTAGAGTACTCAAATCACTTACTATTTTTGTGCTGAGGTCAATTTATGCTTTAAATCCATTAGGGTTTGTTTTATGAAATCAGGTGTGCCAACACTTGGTACATATACATTTAGAATTGTTATACTTTCTTGATTGATCGTTCCCTTAGTCAATGTGAAATGATCTTTGTTTTCTTGGTCTGCTTTTGGTTTGAGGTTGACTTTGTCAGGATTCTTAAATTTATTTTGATTGACTTTTGGTTTTAGTGCTTAATATTTGTAGTTTGTTGGGAACTTTCTCAGTCACCTTTTATGATAGTGTTCTTTATTGTGTAGAAGTTTTTAATCGGATGCAATAACATCGGTCAAAATTTGCATTATTCTCCAGAGCATAGGCCTCAATAAAGCTCTGTCTCAGTGCTTTTATTTTTTTAATTAAAAAAACTTATTTTTCTTTTTTACATTTATTTACTATGGGGGTGGAGGAGAAGGGGTGGAGTGTTGTACATGCCACAGGGCCAATGTGGACATCAAAGGACAATTTGTTGGAACTGGTTCTCTTTCTCCATTATATATGTTTTGGGGATTGAACTTGGGCCATCAAGCTTGGTGGCAAGTGCCTTTAACCTGCTGATCCATCTCATTAACTTATGACATTGGCCCCCACTCATCTCTGGTTTTGTTGTCTACTGATGGTCTTTGAGCACAAAGAGAGCAGGCTGAGCAGTTTTCATAAAAAACAGACACCACCAAGGCCCATCAGTGTCAAGAACAATCAGCAGATTGGTGAGTAGTTCCTATGCAGTGAGTGTGGAGAGCTGCGAAGCGCCACACCTCAAAGATGGCGCTGGCCACCGCCCCCCGCCAGTCTGATGGCGAGCACTCTTGAAGTAAACAACTCCTTATTTGGTTATGGGCTGAGTCAACTGGCTTGCTTCTGCTACGTGGGCCTGTTAGATAGCACCACGTGGCTTTACCTGGGTGGCTGACCATACAGTATTTAACCTGTGGGTTGGCTTTCCTCGGGGTCAGTCAGTCAGAAGATTCTTCAAGGTTCCTGAATAAACTGCTGGAGAAGAGCCCGAGAGTGTGTTGCGTCATTCTTGCTGGTCGAGGGTGGTCGCGACAAGTGAGGATTTTGGTTTCTTTTAAAAACAATATTATAAGTTTTCATGTTTTTGTTTTAATCCCAGGTGTGGGATACAGGGCTACTTCAGATAGCAGCTGACTATGATTTACTTCATTCTCAAGCAGGGGTGTGATTTTGCCACCTACAGAGAGTTCTGAGAGTGTGTGACAGATCTTCTGAGGACTCTTCAGAGCGTATATAAATGCTAGGGCCCCAAGAGGTGGTCTTGTTGTTGGTGCATTGTTGGTTGTTATTCTGTTGCTATTCATTGCTGTGGGTCTTGGTTGTGGTTTGTTAGGTAGTAGAAAAAATTAGATATCCTGATGGTGAAAAATCAAATTTGCCCCAAGGAATTCAAGTCCCCTAATCAGCAGGAAGTAATCTAACGAAAATGTCGCCCCTTTTCCCTTACATCCCCTTTCCCCCTCCTATCTATAAGTATTAGGGGGTTGAAAGGGTGGAAGAAAAAGGGGGGAAGAAAAAAAGAACCCACAAAGTAGGCAAAGTCCAGCTACATTCCTGAGTAATTAAGAGCTCAGAGCCAAGACTGGGAAAGATCTGCAGGCCCTTGTCACTAGAACAATTTCAGAGATCCACTAATAATTACTAGTTCTGGTTTCTGAGAAGTCAGAGAGAGTAGGTGGAAGCTGAGATCAGAGCTTTGAGGGCACAGCTGCAGCCCAGAGCTCTGAAAGCTTCCAGCTCCAGAGAGCAGAGTGCACCATGAAGTCAGAGTGCCTCTGGCACTGGCTCTTGGAGATGTACTGAAAGGTCATTGAGTGCCATTAGTGCTCAAAGTTCATGACTTCTAAAACTAGCCGGACTATTTTGTATGTTCATGTCTTCTATCTCAGTAGAGCAGAATCAATCTTAACCAGTTGGTGACACTAAGAATTCCAGGTCTTAATTGCTCAAGATTTGCTCAAAGGTCCAAGTCTAATGTCTCTAAGACAAGACAAAATGATCTTTGAGCCTGCAAAGAAGTCAAAAATTCAAGGAGTGCATTCCCGGAATACAGTGGGAACTATGCACAGGCCAGTTAGCTCATTTCCAAAAAGGAGGAATAGGGAAATTAAATAGATGGATCAGGAAGTCGTGAAACTCAACAGGCAAAATATTAAATCTCAAGCTGCTCATCTGGCATGTGAGATGATCTGGGGAAGAATATTTGCTGCCAGGTGGAGCTGACCCAGTTATTTTCTTGGATATATTTTCCACACTGACTTCAGTTCCTATTCTCAGGATACTGGATGTGCCTGCTACCTCTGTCTTCCCAGCCTCTCCACTGAAACTGGAGCTTCATTGTTTCGTTCTCATGGATCCAGTGTCCTCCAGCCTATGGGGAAAGTGTTTGCAGTACTTTAAGCCTGTATCACATGGCCGGTCTCCCAAACCTTTTTTTTTTTTTTTT
>NW_022196906.1:72380956-72397462 GCF_008632895.1 Mastomys coucha | reverse complement strand
TTTTTTTTTTTGAAAAGAAGAAAGAAAAAGACAGTTTGGCAAACTTAGCAACTTAGATTCTGGGTTCATGAAACATAACAAAGCTTAGTATTGTTTGTACTTCTGATTTTATGGCTGGCACTCATATGGTTCATTATAGACGCTACCATGACCTCATCACTCTTGCCTTTCACAAACCTCCAAAAGTAGAGTACAGTGTGGGTAATGCCAAAGTCTGCTCCCACCAGGAAAACTATGTGGATCTTCCTGAATTGTAACAACCATGGTCTAAGCGTTGGTAGGTGACTACTGAAGCAGTCCTAGATGAACAGGGTACTCTTGGGTGACATGATTCTGCTCTTGGGTGACATGATTCTGCTCCGGACAGCTGTGAATTGAAGCAGTCGTAGATGAACAGGATACTTGTGAGCTCTTGGGTGACATGGTTCTGCTCCGGACAGCTGTGGTTTGAATGTGAAATGTCTTTGGTAGGCTCGTGTGTTTGCACATTTGGTTTCCAGCTGGTGGCACTATTCTGGGTAGAAAGAATGAATAGCTCATGGAGATGGGTCACAGGGAGTAGGTCTTTAAAGTTACAGTGTAGCCCTGCTTCTGCCCTGAGCTCTCTGCTTCCTTGTCTTAGTTAGGGTTTCATTGCTGTGAAGAGACACCATGACTATGGCATGTTGATATGTGGGGCAATCTGTGGAGGGCTATTTGCTCCCAGATGGAGCTGACATAATAATTTTCTTGGATATATTTTTCACACTGCCTTCAGCTTCCACCCTCAGGATATTGGATATGGCTACCATCTCTATCTTCCCAGTCTCTGATAAAGGCAAACATTTAATTGGAGCTGGCTTATAGTTTCAGAGGTCCAGTCCATTATCATCATGGTGGGAAGCATGGCAGTGTGCAGGCATGCATGGTGCTGGAGGAACCATAGTTCTACATCTCTACCCAAAGGCAGCCAGGTGGAGACTCTCTTGTGCAGGCAGCCAAGAGTTAAGGGGGAGGCTCTGCTCCACATTGGGCAGAGATTGAGCACTAGGAGACCTCAAAGGCTGCCTACACAGTGAGACACTTCCTCCAACAAGACTACACCTATTCCAACAAGGCTACACGCCCTGCTAGTGCCACTTCCCATGGGCCAAGCATATTCAAGCCACCATATTCCTCATCTGCCAAGCTGTGTGGCGAGTTACTGCTGCTATGGTTGGAGATGCCTTGTTCTTCCCACCATGATGGACTTGTATCCTTCAAAATTGTGAGCCAAAATAAGTCCTCCTTCTATTAAGTTGCTTCTATCAGGTATCTTATTACAGTGACAAAAAAAAGTTAACATAAAAGTCTTTGAACCAAATCAATAATGCTACACTTAAAAAATTGTTTTCTGTGTGTGGGTATTTTGTCTGCATGTATGTCTCTTATCATGTGCATACTTGGAGCATTCATATAAAAGGGCATCGGATCCCTTGAGCTGCTATGTGGAGTTTGGGCATTCGACCTAGGTCACCTGGAAGAACATCCAGTGCTTTTTAACCACTGAGCCATCTCTCTGGCCCCAGTGCTACACTTTTGAACCTGTGATAAGTGGGTGGTTGTGGTGGTTTGAATAAGAATGGCCCTCACAGGCTCATATATTTGAATGCTTAGTCACCGGGCAGTGGTACTATTGGAAAGGATTAGAAAGATTGGGGGTGTGTGGCCTTGTCGAAGGATATGTGTCACTGTGAGTTTCAAAAGCCCAAGTGAGGTCCAGTGTCATGCTCTCTCAGTCTGTAGATCAGGATGTAGCACTCAGTTACTACTCCAGCACCATGTGTGCCACCAAGCTCCCTGCCATGATGATAATGGACAAAGTCTCTGAAACTATACCTAAGGCCATGGTGTCTCTTCACAGCAATAGAATAGTGACTAACACTAACCACAGTGGTGTGACAGCTAGAGGGGTTTGAATGAGCAATGTCCCCCATAGGCTCAACACTTGGTCCCCAGTTGGTGGTACTGTTTGGAGGTGTTTGGAAAGCTACAGGTGTATAACTGAGGTCTTTCTTTCAGAATTTGTGCTTTACCCTACATCCATTTTACTCTGTCTGCTTTCTGTGTGTGAATAGAGCTGTGACCTCTTGGTTTCCTGTTTTGGTCACCTGTTGCTGTGCTTCCTCTACTGTTACAAGTTTTCTCTTTGGAACTGTAAGCCAAAAGAAGTGCTTCCTTTTATAAGCCTCTTTAGATATTTAGAAATAGCCTCACTTGATGATAGTTAGCTTGATGTTGGTATGATAACCTAAGATAACTAACTTAGAAAGAGAAAAGATTTACTCTGTCTAGTGGCTGGGAAGCTTCAGTACAAGACCATGCAGCCCCATCTGTTTGGGCCTCTGGTAAGGAAAACCCACCATAGTGGGTGCTTGTGATAGCACAAAGCTTTTATACCAATTCCTGAAAGAAGCTGAGAGAATGTTAGTCAGGGCCTTATAACTACCTCCTCTATGTAGACTGCATTGTTGAATCAGCTGTACAGTGAGTCCCTAAGACAACGGCCTTTGATCAGCTGGGAGCACAGGAAAAAAACATGCAGGCAGGTAGGGATTTCTTCTGCATTGAGCTTTAGAAACATCATTTCTCCCTGAGTGGACTATTGGGAAAGATGAATTTTACTGTTGATTATGTAGATACAATGTGTCTTTACCTGTTCTGGGTGGCTACTAGAATGTTAGAATTATTCTTTCTCTCTCATTCCTTCCTTGTGTCCCGTGTACTTTGTATAGGAAGGAATGTGATCTGGAGGCACACTCAGGAGTTCACGCTCTGATTTGTCTCTAGCTCCTTGGCTCCTTTACCTTCATTCTTCTGCATGTCTAGGGTAACAAAGCGTGCCCAGGCTTTTTCTTCAAAGATGTTAGGAAATCAAAGACAGAGCAGATGTGCAAAGGTCGAGAAGAAATATGTTACGGAATTTTGAGGTGCCACATATTTCTGATCAGTTCTTTTAGTGAATAGTGGTAATTAATGTTAGCTATAGGTAACTCAATATAGAAATGTCATGATCTTGAAAAATACATAGACTAGCTTTGTGTTTTCAAATTGTGTTCCCATATATTGCTTAATTGTATATTTATAACCACTTGATGGAGTAAATAACGTGATTATAATTGATAGTGATTCTTACAATTGCAGAAACTGAGGTCCAGATTCCAGACCATGTGTTTAGCGATTTTGTTTATCAATTCCAGTTTTTCATTTCCCATTTTAAACTGCTTTCCAAGGACCACAGAAGAGGCAAATAGGTGTCAACCCTTGCTACATTTCTTGAAAACTTCATACCATATTACTTCGAGTAATGTTGAATTTCCAGATCATTGTGGGAAGAATCTGGGAAGATTTTGATCAGAATACATTGTATGGGTTTTTTTTTTTTCAGTTACAAAAAAACAAAAAACAAAAAATGAAAACAACAACAAAAAAATCAGGTTGAAGTTTCCTTCTTTGCTTTGGCTTCTCTCAATAAAATCTGCCATCCATTTAAGAGCTATCCCATGAGATCCTGCACATACCCCTGTAATTACAGATATTACATCATACAGCTATAATTTGTTTACCTGTCTCCCCAGCCTCCCGCTTCATTTTCCTCTACCCCTAGGGATGGTGAGACACAGTCTATTAATCTTTGCTCCCCCATACCTGGAACGTTGCTAGATACAAAAATTTTAAAAGTATGCTTTTATCTGTAATTTGTCACCCTGTGGCCTCAGGCAACTTACATGCATCTTTTCTTAAGAGCTCTTTGGACTGACCTCTTTATAGTTTAACTGTTATTATTTAGTTAGTGCTATATTTTCTGCTATTGATATAGAATATGTAATAGAATTATAGTTCTTAAGATTTTTTTTCAAATGTATCCAAATGCGTATATTCATAGATTTCTACATGTCATATATACGATATACATGGTGTACATCTGTATATACAAATCTATACATGCCATATATGTGTATGTGTATATATGTATAATCTATATATACATATATATAATTTTATTTTCAATGTAAACAACTTGGAAATACATGGCAAAATATAACCTAAATAGTAAAGTTTTAAAAGAACTTCTAAAATGAGAAACCAGTGATTACAAAACACTAACTCCTGCAGTCAATGCCTCAGGCTTATCCTAATAAAAGCATAATAAATTTAGTTGAAGATGCTGTTGGTTGTGTGGCTCTTTTAGAATTTAAATGCATATTTTAAATGAATAAACATTTATTTAGGTAATTATTAATCTAATCTAATCTAATATGATATAATTTATTTTGAGATAGGGTCTTTCTATCTAGCCCAGACTTGCCTTGAACTCATTATGAAGACTAGGCTGGCCTTGAGTTCAGCCTCCTAAATGCTAAGACGATATGCTGCCTTTTACTTTTAATGATTTGTAGTAACTGTCATAGCATACAGAAGTGAGTGATCATTTTTTTTTCAAATGTTTCTACCCATTGCCAAAATTCAATGATATGTGTGTAATTATGACCTTCTTTTCCAATTAAAATGTGATGCTGGTTCCATAATAGTGGAAACAATATTGTATTACTTATACTTTAAAATATTGTTTTAGGGTTATAGCTAATGTTGAACCTCAGTAAGAGAGAATGTAGTACTTAATAAGAGCAGTCTGCATAGGAGGAAGAAAACAGTTCTTGGGGAGAATGCAAGCAGAACTGTGTAGGCTTGGTGGATCATGCTGAATCGAGCCCAGTGTGATGAGGGGTGCCCAAGTCCTCCAGCACTAACCTCTTCTTCACTGGAGGGTCCAGGGAGGCCCCAGTGTCCTAGGCCTGGGTCAAACATTACTTGTTAGATGAGGGAGGGCATTACATTTTTACTGAGATAGTTCAATCAATTCTCTGGGTTTCTTTTTTGGTTTTGTTTTGTATTCAATATGGTGCAATCAGGGCTTTGATGTATTAGCTAAAGCTGTTGATCTTTTGTTCCAAGCTGCCAATTTTCAGACTGCTTGCACAGTTTGGAAACTTTCTATTTGATTTGTAAGCTTTTTATTTATTTTCTTTTCTCCTTTAAGCCTCTTGAAGAAAAAAATCTGCATTAGCAGTATCATGTGTTTCCTTAACACTGACATCTGACTGACAGTCTGTATGATCTACTTTTTCTGATCCATCTTGTCTTGTTCCATGCTGCTGTTATTCTCTCTCTCTCTTGCTCTCTCTCTCTCTCTCTCTCTCTCTCTGTGTGTGTGTGTGTGTGTGTGTGTGTGCGTGAGTGCAGGTTACTTTTTTTTTTTAATCAATTTGATCCAGGTTAGGGTCATCTGCCTCCATTAGATTGGCCTTTAGGCAAGTTTATGGTGGGGATTTCTTGTTGGGGGTAAGCCTAGAGACGAGCTAGACTTGGGTTTTGTTGGAGGGTAACTTGGAAACAACGTTAGGTACCAGCCTGTTAGTTTACCTGAGTTCAAACTTAGATCAGGTTTTCTAGCCTCAGACAGCCAGACCTCACCCGAATTGGCACAAATCAGCAAGGGGGACCATGACCACCAGGAATACCAGGAGAAGTTTTGGCTGTGCCTTTCTCAGACAAGTGGAGATCAAGAAGTGTTACAAAGCTAGCTACATAAGCAAGCCCTCATCACTGTCCATTGGGTTCTGTTTATACTCCCTCCAAACATCATGTGTCCTCCATGGGTCTTGCCTCACTATGGAATGTGTCTTGCCTCAGCACATGAGTCTGTCTTTGTATCAGCTGACATCTCTCTGCCCGAGTCCTCGGAAGCGCCAAGAAGCCACAAGAACACCACCAGAAGTGTTTTTGGTGCATCTCTCTCTATGGAATAATGACAGAACTCAGCTATGTATTGCAAGCTGAACCAATACATGCGCGTCATTAGCAAAGTATCCTTCATTGCTCATCCTTTCACATGCTTGCTTCAGCAAAACATCCTTTCACCTGTGCCTGCTTCAGCAAAATGCTCCTTCATGTTTGCCCCAGCAAAATACCATCCAACACAGCTGACTTTCCAAAGAAACCAAAAGCTTCCACTTCATGTTTTCTATTCAAACTCTCTGCTATTTCCCTCTCAAGCTGCTGTGCATTCTTCTGAGAGCCTTTAAGATACATTTGGATTCAGTCTCTTGGAACTGGAGTAACTTTAGTATTCCTTTCAGCGACCATGTCTGTCTTCAGAGCTGAGCTTTCAGCAGCTCATGAACTAAAAGTTTGTGAGTTTGGCTTTTCTTTATTGAGAAAGTCTTATGTATCCTCAAGTGAAGAAGTGGTTTTGTTTAAATCTTCTTTGCTTACCTATTATTTATTTATTTTTAATATTACATGTATAGGAGTATTTTGCCTGCATGTATGTCTGTGCATTGTGTCTATATAGGTTGAAAGAGGCCTGAATCCCCCTGGGACTAGTGTTATAGCTGGTAATAAGTGATCATGTGCATCCTGAGGCTTGAACTTGGGTCCTCTGGAAGAGCAACCAGTGCTCTTAACCACTGAACCATCTCTCTAGCCCATGTCTTATTTATTTATTGGTGTTTGGGATCAAGCCTGGTGCTTTTCACATGATGATGAATGCTATACTACAGAGCGACATCCTGCGACTTGTTCACTTTTTTTCCTAAGTGCTGCCTAACATAGCGCTTGTAGTTTCAGAGGATTGTGTTCTAGGTGGGTGGCTCAAGGCTATGTGATCTGCCATAAGCAAGCCTAACTGCACCTGAATGTACAGGGTACTATGTTCATCTACCCAACCAGAAAAAGAGCTTTTGGCTAGTTCCCCTTCTATTCTCAAAGTATGTTGATTCCTAATTATAAAATCAGTCCTGATCGTAGAAGCTATAATCTCCAGGGAACCCAAAGAACTGTGCCTGGTGTTCAGTCCATACCAACAAGGTTGTAGTGTTTTGAATGGGAAATGTCCCCCAGAGGCTCAGATATTTAATTACTTGCCCTTCCCCCACCCCCGTTGGTGGCGCTGTGAGGGGAGGTGAGTGTACACCCCCCACCCCCGTTGGTGGCGCTGTGAGGGGAGGTTGGTGTACCCCCCCCCGTTGGTGGTGCTGTGAGGGGAGGTTGGTGTACCCCCCCATTGGTGGCGCTGTGAGGGGAGGTTGGTGTACCCCCCGTTGGTGGCGCTGTGAGGGGAGGTTGGTGTACTCCCCCCATTGGTGGCGCTGTGAGGGGAGGTTGGTGTACCCACCCCCGTTGGTGGCGCTGTGAGGGGAGGTTGGTGTACCCACCCACACCCCCCCGTTGGTGGCGCTGTGAGGGGAGGTTGGTGTACCTTTGAAGTGGATGGGGGTTGAGTGCTCATAGTCTCTCCTCACTCCTAGTGTGCTCTCTCTCCTTGAGGCTCACGTTTGAGGATGCAAGCGCGCAGCTTCCTGTTGCTCTTGCCACCACGCTGCTGCTTGCTGTCAGGCTTTGTAGGCACAGTGGACTCTTAGCCTTCTTCCCTGTAAGCCAAACACTCCCATAAGTTGCACTTGGCCATGGTGTTTTATCACAGCAACAGAAAAGTGACTAAGCAAAGGTACTGTGCACCTGTTACAGACTTCTAGCATTTTTGTTTTGTTTTGTTTTGTTTTTGTGGCAGTCAGCAGGTTCTCTCTATTTCTAAAGGATGTTATAACTCTACTTCTGGTTGCCAGTTTTCTGTCTGAGCACCGTAATTGATGGAATTGAACCTTGCCAGAGTATTCTTTTCTCTAAACAAACAACCAGCAACCAGGGTAGAGCCTCAGTGGGGCTGAGGGTGGAGGAGGCCAGGGACAGCTAAATCATGCTCTGCAACTTCGCTCACTGCAAAAGTGGAAAGGTCTTATTTATGCGGTGCTTAGAGAAAAGTGGAAAAGGGTGAATGTGGGCAGAGGAGCCAACCTGTAATCCCTGGACACTACGTGCTCCAAAGCAAAGCTAGGAGGAATCATCAAAGCCTTGCTGATCATACCCACTTCCTGTACACATGTGTGCTAGCGGTACATACGGTGGTAGAAGACTCAGGTACCCACATGCTAGGATGAGCTTACTTCTCTACTGATTTATTTATTTCTTTAGCCCAGGGCCTTGAGCTTTTGATAACTACCAAGCAGGTCTTCTCTCCCTGAGAATGCCTTCTTCTGTGTGTGAAGGCAGGTGCAGGGAGACAGAGGCAGTAGCCTGTATGTCACCAGCGGCACCTACATAATGAGGTGGGTCTCAGGACAAATCAACGGAAACATCTAAGTTTCTCATAGTTTTTTGTTGGAGCCAGTTTTTGTCTTTTCAAAGCAAGCATCCCTGGGTGGGGACCATCAGTGATAACTCTATTCATAGCCCTACTATTTTCTGCACTTGGCTCCTAAAGTCACCCTAGGGTCAGGTTCCAGTCCACTAAGTCATCTTCAGAAGGAGGCCTCTGTGAAGACCTCTGAAGCCAGAGCTGGATATCCCTGCCCCAGAACTTGACACCTTTTATTTCTTTAAACAGTATCTCATGTTCCTAATATGCTGGTGTCTCCAGCATAGAGCTCCACTGTTCTCTCACTCAGGACTTTGCCGTGAGTGGCTTGTCCTCAGTATTTTTACCCATGGGGGAAATGACAGAGCCTCTAATGGAGACTTGTCTGAGCTTTTGAAGGTCCACATGGCTTGGCTGTAAATGTTCTTCTCCTAGAAGGTTTTCTGTCTCCTGTTCTTGAGGTAGAAATGGCCTTGGGTGTCTATATGTGAATTCAAACTTCTCAGGCTTCTCTACATTATCAGGAACGTGGTTACCTCAGGAACTGATGAACTTTACCTGCTAGCTGTTTTAGCTTCCTTTCAGGGTAATAGAATCAGAAGGGCTGGAATACAATATGGAATACAGATATGTAGCTGTATCATGCATGCGCATGAACACACACTATTATACTATCAGATGATGGTTATGTGTATGTCCATATATGTGTATGGATATATATAAAGTGAGCATTGAGCAATCACCAGCTAAACAGTGAAACTAGCTCTAGCATGTCTTAGAATATTTGGCAGTTGTAGGGAGAAAGCCATAATTAAAAATAATGAGAAAATAGCCTCAGAGATATCAATCTTGTGAAGTTGCTTAATAAAGAAGTAAGTAGTACAGATTTCATTGCCTAACTTCTTTCACCTATAGTGTTTCCAAGCAGTTTTGTTTCTTGTTTGTTTCTTGTTTGGGTAGAGCCTAGTTATCATGATGGCAACTCGATTGTTCTCACCTCTAGTGATTCCTGGGGGAAGGAGAAGGGTTTTGCATGTGATAGACAGTCAGCAAATGCTTGTTGATTAAGTGAATGAGTAATATTGGGATAGAAATAAATAAGCAATAAGTCACAATGGCTCATTACTGCCTTCATTCACTCACCCAAGGCAGCTGGGTTATGTTGTAAACTAGACATTGTTCTAAACACTGGACCTGTAGCAGTGAGTCAGGTAGACAAGACCTTCATTCTTAAGAAGCATACATAAATGTATGTAGATGTGTATGTATATACACACATATATACATACACACATATGGTTTGTTGAGACAGGGTCTCTCTGTGTAGCCTTGGCTGTCCTGGAACTCCTTTATAAAACATGCTGTCCTTGAACGCATAGATCCACCTGCCTCTGCCTGTCAAGTGCTGGGATTAAAAGTGTGCACCACCACCTCTCAGCCATGAAGCATATTCTTAAAGAGATGCCAGAACATAAGCCTACATGAAGATAAGCAACGGTGATAGACTATGGTTGGTGATGGGAATATGATAGACTATGGTGATGTGAATACACTTCAAGCTGGAAACTGGGAAAAGGATCTTCTGGCAGGAGCTGGGGAGAGCTGTAATTGTGGCCAGAAGCACAATGCTGAAGTCAAGAGAGGGCTGGGATGGAAAGAAATATAAAACAGGTATATCTAATAACTTTCTTGTGCCTCTTACAGACTAAAACAAATATAGATCATAGCATCAGCCTGTAGGATGTAGTCCTAGAAGCTGAGAGAGTGTAGCCATACGTAATGTTGAGAAATAACCAGCAAAATAACTAGAAAACCTTGGACTAATTCTGATCCCTCTGATGGTGACACTGGGTTGAATCTACGCTTCTCTCCCCCGGGAGAGACCTGGAGAACACAGAGCTTGCCAAAACGTGGGCTTGTTAATTTAATTGCTCTTTGTAGAGTTGGCTTTCCTCATTTAATGAGAGTGTTCTGGGCAACAGAGCCACCGCCTGGAAGGCTGCAGCTCTTTACTATCCCGGAGGAAGCCATACCTTGTTCACAAGGGTATTCTAGCTTCAGATTGGTGCCCGGCTGAGTCGGATGAATATGGAAAGGCTCACTCTAGCACACAAGGTTTCCTTGGATGCACACATGCAGAAGGGGGATGCCATAAGACATCTCTCAACTTACAACTCTTTAGTCAACAAGAAAGATTTATAAAGGCTAGGGAATAAGACTTGGGGCAGGACAGACCACAGCCATTTTATTGTCCTTCTTTTTATCCCCCCAGGAGTTCTCACAGCAGCAACTTAGATGCACATTGGTCCTCTTTTAAGTTCTCCTGCATGTTTGCTTTTCTCCCCTAGACTGTCAGAGAATTCCTCATGTAGCTGCAGTGAACAGCATTAGTCATAGGCATCTAGTGTACACTAAAGCGTATGAAAGCAGTAACGTCAAAAGAATGTTCAGAATTGTGGATGGAGAGGGAAATGGAAACCCAGGCTAGGAACAGTAAAAAGGACGTTTTACAAACAGTAGATGCTTCTTGATGGTCTATGGGATCTAGCACTTTGCAAATACTGCAGGCTTACAGCATAAATTTCATGCCTGCTCTAGACCTCCCCGTAAGGACGCTTGGTTGAGACAAAGCATAAAAGAAAGGACAAGGCAGCATTAGGAAGCTGAGTGACCATCTACTGATCCAGAGGGGGCTTTCAGCCCAAGGTCAGCAGAGTCGAATGGGAGTTGGGTAGTCAAAGCTCTTATCCCGTGATGATAACCATGGGGAGGGCGAGTGGCCATTCATTTAATAGAGACTGTGTACTTTTTCTGAAGGCTTTCTAACCACGTGCACATACGACTTTTTCTAACACACTTGCACTTACATAGGGCCTGTGAATAGAGAGATATGAGCAGATTTTATATAGAGGATCTCCATACTGACCTAGCAAAAATAGAACTTTTGCGGCTTTCCAACTTTACCTGAGAGTGGAGATGTCCCTAGATGGAAGGAAACAGAAAGCTGGAATGTGGGGTATTTGGTAAAGAAGACCGGTGTCTCAAACCAACAAGAGCTGGACGAAAAGACATGGGTTGATAGCTTCTTTCACCCATGCCCCTTCTTTGGGCATGATGTGACTGAGGGATGGGGATAAATGCTTACCACAATTATAAAAGTTGTTTGCCTTCCCTTTTTCCTGTTTTGGAAATAACAATGAAAGAAAGCCAGTGTTTTTAACTTTTCAGTCACCTCTGCAGTTAAAGTTTAATTGGAGTTCTGGTAAGGCTGTACTGAAAGGCTTAAGGAAAGCAGCTGTGTAAGATCTTCGGCTAACCAGGTTGATGCATCTCTCCAGTTACCTTCTTTCTCATTATTCCCCAAGCTGCGTGGACAGAGCCATTGGGTGGAAGAGCGGTGTTTTCATGAGCACATAAAACTTACTCCTAAATCAAACTGTCAATGTGGCTCAACAACAATGACAGAACCTGAGTGTTTCTGAGAACCAGCCCCAGGAAGAATCCGTTCCTGGGCCCGAGTTCTTGAGATAGACCTCTGAGGAATTTTATGTACCACTTCAGTGAGGGGAAAGCCTAGAAGTGAGTCTAAATACTCTTCAAATCTTTCCACCAAGCTTTGACCAAAAAATACCAGAGCCAAATAGTTACTCATTTGAGACATCCCAGTGTAGCCTGGATGTGATAAACATTGCTAAGTGATTTTACATCTGCCCTCAGTTGTGAAGATAGAGTGGTGTGTGAACTGGATAGAGTAGAAACCCAATGAGAAAGTTGGGATTACTGGGAGTTCAAAGCCAGTTCAGAGAGTTAGGGACTCCGGCTCCTATGCTCAGAACTGGGATTTTGGCAGCAGCTGGCTTCTGTTTGCAGCTAGTCTCTTGTGGCTACAGGGCCCAGAGAGGCTTACGACTACAATGTTTTCATTTAGTATGCACTAGATACTTAAGTACTTGATTAGATCGAGGCTCAATCTCTTATGTTGGTTACCCACGCTGATGGCTCATTTGGAAAGCTGTGACAGAAAAGCAGGGTTAGGAGGGGATTTCTGCAGAATAACAAGAATCTGCTTCCTATGTACTTATTTCACTGCAAATGAGGGTAAGTCTGTGTGAGATGGTCTGTCGTTCAGGGAGACCAAAACAGGAACAATTACACCTTATAGGCTATGGCTTCCATTTCCAGTTAAGACAGTTGAGAATAAATTCCTATTTGTCCTCTGCAGGTTAAGGTTTCTGTTCGTAATTACAAAATAAGTTCCTGCTTGTCCCGTGTTAAGTCCTTGCAAGTTCAGGTTCTTACTTGTAATTAAGAATAAGTTCTAGATCTGATGTAAACTGCAAAACATGTTGATCCACCTAAACTTCACACGAAGTATGTTTCTACCCTCGTTCCTTCCCCTTCATTTCTAGCAGTGTATAACAGCCAACGTTCTCGCCTCTGTGAACACCTTACTCCCCTAGAAAAAGGACCTCAAGAGGCAGGCAGGGGTTGTTCTCTCAAATTGTCTTAGCACCAGTTAGCTGGCCAGTTCCAGGTGCACTCTAAAATATAGCTTGGTCTAATTGGACAATAGCGGGTTTGGTCTTTTGTTCTTGAGGGTCTCAGGTAGACGTGGGATGAGAATTTACACGCAGTCTAACCTGTAGATATCAGGACTGAATGGCAGCAGTGGGTTTCTGTCCTTTTAACCACTCAAGCTGTTTTAGGCCTTTTTCTTTTCCCAGTCTCCAAGCTGTTGCAACATTTCCAACAAGCATTTCTTTTTGCCGCTGTTGTTTCCACTTCACTGCATAGTAATAACCAGCAAATAAGAAAAACATAAACACTCCAAGCATCAAAGAAACAATACTCAAAACTGCCCGAATGTGAGCAAGCATCGACTAAACTCTTTTTGTATGCAGCTTTATTAACAGTGGTGCGGTTACAAAATAACACTACATATGGGTTTCTTTGTTGTTCTTTATAGGAAACCAGAAGGTTTTAAGCTAATGAGACTTCTGCCAAAATCTGCTGGATAAACAACCACAACAAACTTTTTTTTTTAGGAGTGTCCAAGATAAACATTTTGTGTCAAACTCCCTTGGAGGGAATGCTAAGTGGCATGTTCTGGGGTAAATTGTTAGTGTTTTAATCCGTTAGTTCTACTAATTTAGAATGGAAAGTATTGGGTACAATTTGTATTGCTATGAAAAGAATTCCTTTTATTGCTGCCTTGTGCCAGTGCTGGGATAGGGGTCCAGCTCACAGCAATTACAAAGGTGGAGTCTGTTGTAACTAAGGGAAAACAAATACAACAATTTGACTTAAGTCCATTTAACCTAAAAAATCAGTTGAATTCTGAAGACATTTGGGCAGGATAATGGGAGTGGGGGTGGGGAGCCTACCTCTTATTGCCACATAACTTCTATTTACTTACGTGTTGTAAAACATTACCATTATCACCCTGTCTTAAAGCATAGAACCTTTCAGGACTCATTTCCTTATTACCTCAGCTATAATGCTTCCTCGCATCCCCACCATCCAGTTTGTAGAACTATGTTAAAGCGCCAGTCACTGACTTTCTATGTGGGACCCATCCTTACAACAGGAAGTGAAAATGAAATGAGCTCAGCGTATAAGTTAGAGATCACAGGTTGGCCCAGGAGCCCAGAGAAGATGGACATACTCTATGAAGGTCTGATTTCCTGGAGACATTCTTATCAGGTCTCTGGTCCATTCGGAAAAAGGCAGCTTGGGTTTTATTGTTTGGGCTGCTGGGTAACATGGTATTTTCTGATAAGCTGAGCTGGTACATTTATTTAATCATGGAACTCAGGCATTAACAAAAATCGAAAGTCATTTTGTTTGAGAAAAATAAACAGAAGTACATGTTTGGGTCCTAACTTGGGGCTGTAACTGAATAGAGGTAAGCATGAACCACCACGTAAAGTCTGCAATTGGATAGCAGACTATCCTTCCAGGGAGCAGCAACTTGGAAATGGATTAAAGACTTTGAAGGTGACAGAACACTTTTCGTTTCCTTGCATTTTCGTCCTTAATGGCAATGCAGGCTATTCCGGGGCTCAAACATTCACTAGCTTTCATGTACCATATTCTATCAACTTCAGTGCACCAGGACTTGGTAAGCCCAGCTGTCTATATTTTCCATGTCTTTGGATTAACAACACAGGACATAAGTGATTGCAATTTACCCAGCTGTAACAGGGCTGCAGTTTACCTTTGGGAAGCAACCACGTGGGCTTTACAACCTCCCCGACCAGCTCCAACAGAGATCCCTCTATTTTCTGTCTCCCTCCCCATGTTTTAAATCCTAAGGTGTTACAATGCATTGACTTTTATTTCACCCAGAGCCCTAGGTCCTTCTCTTCACACACCCCTACATTCTCTGTTGAGGCACAGCTATTAGTGTGCATAAATGAATTACATCAGTCTATTCAATTATTTGTAGCCCACATGAAGCACCCTTTTCTCTCTCAAAATTACCCATATACTGTAGGCATTAATTGCAGAGGTGTGTCTATACTGCCATGAGAAGATGCGAAGGCTGCCTTTAGTAAGTTGTTGCCAAATGATGCATTGAAAATGGAGTTTATCTCACCAATGCTGCTGCATCACTGATATTTTAGGAGCTCGGCCAGTGATTAGCATTTTCTCACAGTTTTGTTTTCCAGCCTGCACAGTCATGGAGTCAAAGGAGCAGGTGCCTCTAAATTTTCCCTGTAATTGGTGGAACTCCTCTTTCTCTCTGTAGTTTTGTGCTAATGGTGTCTTATTTACAGTGTTTACAGTCTGCTCCTGAGTGTCACCATTGAATACCCCAAACAAAACGTTTCATAAGGGGTGATGAGGAAGGTTATTTCAAGAATGTTTTATTTGAACCACTTTTCACAGTTGGAATAAGATGTAGCCATCCCTCAGTTAGTATCCTTGGGAGACTGGTACCAGGACATGCCCCATCCCTTGCAGGAATACCAGTGCCTGTGATGCTCATGACCCATCTACAAAGTGGCATGTACTATTTCCATATAAACTGTTCACTTCTTCTTCTATAAGTTACATTGTTTCTAGGGTATTATAATATCTAATATAATGCAATCGCTATGAAAACTGTTGTGCTGTATTGCCTGGAGGGGGATGTGATTGAAAATATTTGGTACATGATTGCTATGCAGTTTGTTTGTTTTTTTTTCCAGATATCTTCATCCTGGGTCTAGCTGCACCTACAGATGTGTTAACCCACAGACAAGGGGATTGGGCTTTAGACATGACCATAACAACCACGACACACATGTAGTAGGAACGGCTGGGATTGGTGATAACCAAGATGTAGTTCCATATGCCTATCCATCCCTCCAAATTCTCTAATTGAACAGAAGGCGTTTAGTGGATAGGCACTTCCTTCCCCCAAAAAATATACTGTGAAAAATAAACTGATATATTAAAGGAAAATATCCATCATTTACTACAGTTCTTTCCCTTTCTTCCAAGCTTGGCAGATAACTCAAGGGAAAGGTAGCAGGAAAATACATGTTGCCAGGCAGGGTGTCGTAAACCCAGTACTCCGGAGCCAGGCAGACAGATCTCACTGAGTCTGAGGCCAGCTTGGTCTACCTAATGAGTTTTAGGGCTACATAGTGAGACCCTGTTTCAAGAAAACAAAAACAAAACCAGATAAACTTTGATTTGCAAAGCAATTTGGAATAAGTGGTATTAACAAAAGTAAACCACAAAGAGCCTTATTTTTGGGTTAATATTTTAAGTTAGCTATCAGCATTCCTCAGTGAGGAACCCATATATTCATCTGGTGATTGCCAAGTCTGAGAACACCAAATATTTCCTTCATCATCTTCATGTGAAAGAGGGGTCAGTAAAACGACTGCTATTGGCTGCACAGCCAAAGGCTAAGCTGCAGTTAATGACATTCAAGAACATAGTGTTATTTGGTGATTATTCGGGCTAACGTTAGAGGCAATTTAACCATATCTGTGTAAGATAAAGCTGTACCTGGTGCTACAGGTCTGTAATCCTAGCTGCTGCATAGGCTGAAGCAAGAGGATTTTAAATTCAAGGACAACCTGGGCAATCTAGTAAAATCCTACTTTAAAATAAAAAAGAGGTCTGTGAGTGGTGATACATATCTTTAATCCCAGTACTCAGGAGGCACTGGGAGTTTGAGGCTAGCCTGGTCTACCTAGTGAAACCCTGTCTCAAAAATTAAAATAAAACGAGGGCTGGATATGTAGCTCCCTGGTAGAGTACTAGTGTGTACCCGGCCCTTGGTTTACCATACA
>NW_022196906.1:72356938-72380946 GCF_008632895.1 Mastomys coucha | reverse complement strand
AAAAAAAGGCTTCTCTATAAGGATAAGAGATAAAAGTGGGAATATTTCTAATAAAAAATGCCAAATGATTTAAATTTACACTATAAATTGAATGACAAAAAACTGCTCCTCTTCTGAGAGTAGTATTTTATGATAGAAAATGACAGAAGATTCAAGAACAGCCTGGGGGTTACACACCATTAACCCCAAACTGTCACCTTGTTGTTGTTTCCCAGGTAGAATGCATAACTTTCCAGCCACATCCTGTTTAAAGCCTTTGTAGCTGTGTCATGAGATCTTTTTAAAAGTTCTTTCCAGTCAAGTAGTGGGGAAAGAAATTTTTATGTTGAAATATAGAATTAAGTCTTTATAGACTATTTTCATTTGGAAATGTGAAGTGGGTAGTATTTTCAACTTCCCCCAAAGAGACAGAGAGGAAAGCACTCCTTTGGATAGGAAATTGTATAGTCCAGTTAAGTTCACGTGTACACCGTGGGAAAATCTCAGCGTGTGGGTAACAGCTATCAATTTAGGAAGCGAGCCTCCTTGCAAGAGTGCCTGTAACAAGCTCCGTTGGCCACCCAGTGGCTGCAGAATGAAATTGCTTCTTTCGTTGGCTACAGCCCTTTATTTTGTTGGTGGAAGGTGGAGGGGAAAAGACTGAGGTAGATGGTGCTAAACTAAGGATTTAAAGCCGTCCAGGCGCTTCTCTGGATCGATTTGAACCACCATCACTGTAGTAAATGGTGTATATTTTTCCTGCTGGCCCACTCCCAGGTTGACCACATCGGGAAGCAATGCGTTCAGATACTGACCGGCACGGAGGACACCGAGCTGGCCCGTGACTCGCGGGACACGCTGTTGGGCATGGCCAGCGTGCAGCAGGACACGCCCACGGTGGCCTCGGGCAGCTCGTCGTCCTCCGTCCACTCGTTGAGCTCGGGGTTGAAGCACTGGATACATTTCTTGTACTTCTTCTCGCCCTCGTTCCAGCCGCCCAGCAGGTAGGCTCGGCCGTGCAGCGCCGAGACGCCCGCCGTGCTCACGCCCACGGGCAGCGGCGCCACGAAGCTCCACTGGCGCGCTGCGGGACTGAAGCTCTCCACCGTGAGCACGTCCACGCGCTCGCCGCGCGGCCCCAGCTGGCTGCCCCCCATCACGTACACCCGGTCGCCCAGCGCCACCGCGCAGTGCCAGCCTCGGGGGGTGCTCAGCTGGGGCAGCTCCTGCCACGCGTCGAGCGCGGGGTCGTAGGCGCACACGGAGCGCGAGTACGCGCTGCCGATGTAGCCGCCGGTCACGATCACGCGGCCGTCGGCCACGGCGCTGGCGTGACAGCAGCGCGCCACCTCGAGCGGCGCTTTGGGCTGCCACTGGTTGGTGGAGGGCACGTAGCACTCCAGCGAAGCCAGGCTGCCCTCCGAGTTACGGCCGCCCACCGCGTACAGCAGCCCGTTGAACACGCTCAGGCTGAAGTGCGTGCGCTTCTGGTTCATGCTGCCCAGGTGGATCCAAGTGTTGAAGCGGGGATCGTACCTGAGATGAGAGAGGACGGTTTGATTGCCGGTGCAGGGGAACCCGTGTTGCGGAAGTGGGAATCCTGACTTTGTCCCCCTGCAGGGAAGGGCCCCAATTCAGCCCCGCCTCTAACTTCCCCATCCTGCTTCAGCTAGTGTTCCGTCGCCTCTCCCCATTCAGAAGATAGTTCCTTTAGCCATACCCCCAAACAACCAAACCCAACCAGACAACGACAAAAGGATCCCACCGAAATCTCTTTCCTTTTAACAATTCTCCCTCACCTCATCCCATCCCCGGATTTAATGGGCCACAGGGTAGACACTGGGTATCTGAAGAGGGAACTTGTACATTAAAGGCGATTCTACCCATGTTTCAGATACCAATACCCCTAGCTCTTCCTTGCTGCTTAATTAGGATAGGTGTTGCCTGATTAGATTTCTTCTCTTAAAAACCTCTCACTGACATGCCTGTCTTGGCAATTCGTTGCACTGGTAGAAAGCTAAGCCAACCCTTTGAACCTGTTAGAAAGAGACCAATGGAATTATGTGTAAAAGCATCAACAAAGGATGGATCTCTCTAATAGTTTCCTCCTGGTAGAAGTTCCAGTTTATAGATTTTTATTTTTTCAGTGCTGTAGTATTTTCGGTATATAAAGCAATACAAAGAAAACTGGCTTGTGTATTAAAACGTCGAGAAACCCAGCTGAAGGGAAGGAGGCAGGGCCAGTGAATACATGGACCCTCGCTCACAGAGTTCAGAAGTTCCGTCAAGAGAGTTCACTATTGTCCCAAATAAAATAGAAGTAAAACTATAGGTAAGAACGGAGCACTGGTCTAAAGCTGTGGCTTGGAGGTAGAGTGCTTGCTTCACATAGGCAAGGCACTGGGTTCAAGGCCCACAGCCAAGGAGGAATAAAAAGTCTGAAAATCAATTGCTTGGATTCTTCTCCTAAAAGAATGTATTTATACACATAAATATAAAAAATCTAGAGAAATTATATAAAACATATGCATAATACAAAATATATTAATTATATCAATATGTCACATGCACATATAAATATAGAATTATACATATTAAATGTATGTGTGCATGTGTGGGTATGGTAATATGCAGTTTTGAACGATATAATATGTTTTTGCCCGTTTTATGTGTTCAAATAATGATATCGTCTATGTTACTTAACCTTCAAATATTTAAAATTAATTAGCCACCACAATTTAATAATTGTATTCTATTTACTATCCATGAATCTCACAGCTGTCAATAGAGGAACTTCAAGAAAATTTGAATTCTTTTATTGTTTTTTTAAATTTTTGCTCTCTGTGTGTATACGTGTGTATATGTTGTGTGTAAGTGTGTGTATGCTGTGTGAGGGTGTGGGTTGCATATGCCATGGTGCATGGTGGTGAATTTGGAAGACAGCACTGGGTGTTGATCCTTGCTTCTCCTTGGCTACAGACAAGATGCCCCTCTTTCACTACTGCCTGAGCCTGGCTAGCTGTCCCACAAGCTTCTGGCTGAAATCACAGGCTCATGTGAAGGCTTTTTATGTGTGTCTGAGGACCTAGCATCAGGCTATCAGACTTCTGTACTAAGCACTTACCCACTAAGCCATCTTTCTATCCTCTATTACAGATGGGGAAAAAAATCTCTGCTGTGTCTATATCAAAGAAGGATCAATATTTAGACTATATAATGAATTGCAAAAATCCATCAAAAAACCAATCCAGTCAATAAATGAACTAATGAACTGAATAGACAACTTTCAAAAGAGAAAATATTAGTGGCCAATAAATATATGGAATTTGTTCAATATTCTTAGCCATTGGGATAGTACAAACTAATGGTGCTTTGAGATTCCATCTCACCTCAATCAGAAAGGATATCATTAAGACAACAAATGACAAAAAAATAAATGAAGATGTGGGAAGAGAGGGACCCTTATTCACTGTCAGTAAGAGTATAATCAGTGACTAAAAGCAATATGGAAGTTCCTCAAAAAGCTCAAAGTGGAACTGTCATCTGATCTAGAGAATGGGAACCCACAGAACTCTGAGTCCACACACCGCAGAGGCGAGCGCACACACACCGTGGAGGCTAGCGCACTTCTGTGCTTCTTGCTGCGCTGTTCACTGTAGCCAGGAACTGGAATCAGTCGAGATGAATGGACACAGAGAATGTGAAAAACGCACAATGGAAATGTTCAGAGATTTGAAAAAATGAAAGCATGACATTTTGGGAGAAATAGATGCAACTGGAGGGCATTACATTCAACAGCTGTAAGTTAGATTCAAAATGACAAGTCCATGTTTTCTCATATGCAGAATTTAAATCTCTCTGTGCCTCTCCTCTGTCTCTGTCTATCTCTGTCTCTCTCTTTGTGTGTATCTCTCTCCCTCTCTGTATGTGTATGTGTGTGTGTGTGTGTGTATGTGTGCCTGTGTAATGAAAACAGAAAGGTAACCATGAAAGGGGAGGAAAAGATTTTTAAGGGCAGGATGGTAACAGAATTCATTCATATGGTGTGGAAACAGACGGAGGACTCTAGGAAACCACAAGGGGACCAATAAGAGAGAGGCAGAACAGTGAAGGAGAGTGGGCAAGGGGTATGGATAAGAAAGTGTAATGGCATGTATGTATAAATGTGCCGAATAAAATCCATCCCTTCCATGCTAACTGGAAAAAAATGTTAAAATGTTTAAAAAAAGAAAAAAGAAATCTAGGGTACATACACCTTGGGTACACTTTATCAAAAAGTGCAAAATGTCTAAAGCATTACTACTACTACTTTTACTACCACTACCACTACTACTACTACTACTACTACTACCACCACCACCACCACCACCACCACCACCACCACCTGGCTAATGAACTAAGATAACAGGCATTATTCATTCTGGGTCAAGGCAGTTTCTCCACATTTTGATTCATTGGCATTACTGACCAAGCAATAGGTACCTGCAGAAATTGCTGACTGCATGCTTGGCTTGGTTTCTTGCATCATTCTGGTCCTCACCACCTGCTACATAAAGGAATCCATCCATCACAGCCACACACTGATTAAAACTCTTGGCTGGCATTTCTGTAAGCTTGCTCCATCCATTTTCAGGGTCTCGATATAAAATGTCTCTACTAAGGGACTTCTCAGTCAGGCCAGGGCGTCCCCCAACAGTGATCAGAACTCGGCAGCCGCCTCTAATCCTTGTTCGCCTAGATTGCAGTGTGTTTTGATGATAAGGTAGTAAGTGATAGTTCATAGCGTCCACAAGCAGTTTATGACAATCGGCGTCTTGCATCATTCTCGGTACAGTTTGAACGTAATTGACCAGGTCTTGTGCAGAGATGGTGCCAAAGCGAATGTTGCTTAGAAGATCTGCAGCATGCTTCACTCTCTTTTGGTCAAATTCTAACCATTTCATTGCAATCTGGAATGCTACGAGCTCAGAAGGCAATTGTAAGTCGTCATCTATGAGAAGCTCGTTAATCTGCTCAAACGTAAGCTTCATGAATTGTTCCGATTCTGCAAATTCGATGAAGTTGTCCCGGATGAATTTCTGAGCTGTTGCTTTTGCGTTTTTCAAGCAGTATGTCTCAGCAATGTTAACCACGTACATGCAGTTCTCAACACTGATCTCTCGTAGGAGAAAATCGCTGCACATCTTTACAAGAGTGTGGATCTGGAGGTACACAGCGGCAGAAATGATGCTTCCTATTGTGTATAAAGAAAGGGTCAGCTTTCCGGTGTAAGCATACGCGATCACTGTGGCTAGGCCTAAAGGGGCGATATCATTGAGGTCTACTCTTTTCGTTGATGGATCATTTTTAAGGATGTTATAAAAGTACTCGCTGCATGAAGCCATCACTGATTTATGGACATCAAAGGACTTGGTTTTGGTACCGATGACTAGGTCACATAGAAAGCTTTCTTGCCGCATTTTACTTAAACCTTCCAGGAGGTTGGGGCCATAAGAAGTGTCTGTTAGTTCGGAAGAAACACAGCTAAGGCTGTTGCCTCCCTCTAGGAGCCCATTTAGAGCATTCAGCTTGTTTAGGGGACTGTCTTCTACGATGATAGTCATCTCATTGATCTCGGCTTTGTTCTTCTTGATAGTCTTCTTTTTGGGTGCCATCTTAGCCACAGCGCTGTCCCAGTCAATGGCTCACTGAAAGAGAAGGATATGAATATATTTTCATTGTGCTTTGGATTTTGAAATATCCTACTAGAAACTTTTACAAGAATAGTTTATAATTGCATAGAGTATGTTAATCCTCAAAATATGTTTAAAGACAATAAACGAGACGCATGTCTCAGTGACATTATTTCAAGCCTCAAACATTGAATATGATTCTAGAAATGTGTATATTTTCAAATGAAATTTCCCAAAGGGTGTATTGCCAAGCAATTATGGCCCAGCAGCAACCAGCAGTTCTCTGGTTCAACTGTGGAATGGAAACATTGTAATGGTTTAACCAAAAAGTGAATTATGACTACCTTAAAAGGTTTTCCTCTAAAAAAATATTAAAGTTTCGGAATCCATGCAAAATTATAAAAGGAAGATCATTTTACCAACATCAGTGAAACCTACAATATTTGAAGCTATATCCTTATATTTAGTGACCCTTATATAATATATGGGGTTTGTCGGAGAATTTAATGGAAAGGCTGTATTCTTGTGACCTGCCCTTTCTGCTCTAAACAGCACTTGTCCCCGCACTTGCCCAGTAGGACATAGCAGGACAGCAGTGTGGAGCAGGAGACCAGAGAATCTGCTTGTTTTAGGCACTGTTTTTTTCTCACTTTGATCAAATTGTCATATTTACGCTCATATTTAACAAACATGTCCTTTCTCATTGATTTTTGTAGTTACTTTACAAAATGCATGGCACTTATGTGTTGAATGTCCTCTTGTTGGGTTGGTTTGAGGAAATTTAAAAATGCTTTGTTCATCAAGAAGTTATAAGCTATCCACCCACTACTACATGGATGGGCAGCAGTTTTCTGGAAATGATGGTGCACAGTGAATATGTAATTTGTGCTTGCAAGACAAGATGGGACAAATGCCAACTGAAAGCCACAAGCTACATTTATAGCAGAGCAAATGTAGGCCTTGTCTAGGTCCTTGGAAGAACCCAGATAGCCAGTGTTTTCTTTGTGCACATAACCCTGGACTTGGAAGAGTGATCTGTGTTCCTTTTAGACTAAATGGCTAAGTCACCTTGTGCTAGCCAGTTTTATGTCAACTTCACACAGGCTAAAGTCTTCAGAGAGAAGAGAACCTCAACTGAGAAAATGCTCCATAAGATCAGACTGTAGACAAACCTGCAGGGCACTTTCTTAATTAGTGAATCTTAAAAATTGATGGAGGAGGGCCCAGTTCATTGTGGATAGGTCCATCCCTGGGCTCCTGGTCCTGGGTTCTATAAGAAAGCAGGCTCAGCAAACCATAAGGAGCAAGCCAATAATCAGCAATCCTCCATGGTCTCTGCATCAGTGTCTGCCTCCAGGTTTCTGCCCTGACTTCCTTTGATGATGAAGTGGAAAGTTAAGGTGACTATAGGAACCCTAACTAAGAAAATTTTGTTTCTCTATGATTAGATGCTTTTTTCTTAGTGGTGTGTAGGTGTAGAGGTGATATTTAAAACACAAATAGCCGATAAAGCAGAGATCCTGCCAACCAGAAAGGACTCAGGCCACAGCGTTGAAGCTGGGTCTCAGAGAGCACCCTGAGGTTCCCTGATAAGTCTTCAGTTCTAAATCATGACGGCGTCCAGGGCAGTTATTCCTGTTGTGGTGACACCTGTTGGGGCTTGGTCTGGTGCTGTGTACACAAATGCTAAATTCTGTACCCACAAGATCTGGTTGCCCCCAGATGAGAGAATTCTCACATACAGCAGCCTTTGTTGTATAAACCTTGCTCACAATTTAAAGCTAGAGCCTCTGATGGGGCAGGAGAGACAGAAAGGTAGCATTTGAGGATCCAGTAAGGAATCTCAGGACAAGGAGAAAGGCGACAGGGAGAGGAGGAGGTCACCATGAGAGGAGATGGACTGTGAGCACGTGTCCATGAAGTGTCCCTGGATGAAAAGGTAGCCTGGGCGAGACTCATAGAGCAAGGAACAAGTGACATATGGCCAGAGTGTAAGTTAGAATAGTTCAGAAACTGCCCAGCCTAGGCTTACAGCTTATAAATAAAATACCAGGATTTTGTGTCTTTTATAGGAGCTGCCTACAATAAATAAATAAATTACAGAACCGCAATTATGAAATCTTTTTTGTTAATAACTGTGATATACTACTATTATGAATTATAATTTGGAATTATGATGATTTGTAAATGACAAATATCTGTGTTTTTTGATGGTTTTAGGGAACTCCTGTGAAAGGGTTGTTCGACTTCCCAAAGGGGTTTCGACCCATAGGTTGAGATCCACTAGTCTAGAACAGTATGGTCCTACAGGCGTATAAATCATATATACAATCTAAAAACCTGAGTAGCTGTATCAGAAAGATGAAAATAAGTAGTTGAAATTAATGCTAGTAAGTGATTTATTTTCTATAGTATATGTAAAATATTGTAATTTCACATGTAATTTTGATAAATTTGTTATTCATGCTATTAATAGCTAATTTATGCTAATAATAGCTAATATGATATTTTCATACTAAATTTTCAAAACCCTGTGTACATTTTAGACCTTAGTTTGTCTTGTTTTGGGTTAGCCACATTTTAAGCGATTAGTAGCCAGAAGTGGCTGATGACCATTGTATTGGACAACAGAGCTCTCGAGACACATTGAGTATAGCTGAGAATTCCAAAAAAAGACAAAAAAGGTGGAGGGGACAAACAGTGGTATAATGTTAAACAAAGGTATTAGTGATTATATTAACTCTTCATAGCAAAACATTAAAAGGCACAGGTTGCCAAACCAGATAAACAAAAACAAGACTAAGATACATGCTGTTTATAAAAGACTCACCATACAGACACAGGTAAGTAGAAAAATAAGTGGTTATAAAAATATTTAAAAGGCAATAATTAACATAAAGTTCTAGTGGCTATCTTGATGTCAGGTAAAATAGACTTAAAGAACAAAAAAGAATTTTTACTAGTGATAGAATTTCATGATGATACAAATATAAATTCAACATGAAGATGTAACGATCATAAATGCATATGTTGATAATTATGGAGCTTCAGGGTACTTGAAGTAACAAGGGACATAATTATAGAGAGAAATAAGCAGCTCATAATTATATATGAGAAAGTTAACCCAAGAACTAATGGAACTAGAAAAAGATGTCAGTGATCAAAATCCGAACATTACTAATCACTGACTTAATGAAACATTATGTGCAACCGTAAGATTCAAATTCTACGAATACATTCAGAGTCACCAAAATGCCTCAGCAGCATGAATGCATCGACGACGTCAGATGGCTTCTGTGTAGAACACACTATTTGACACCAATGGAATGAAGTTAGAAATAATCACAGATTATACAGGAAAACTACTTAACACCCAAACTTAGGAAGTTAAATAACATACTTCTATATAATCTATGACTGAAAGAAGAGATTACAAGGGGATTTAGATCATATTTCAAGCTGACTGGTGTTGAAAGCATGGTACCAGTACAAATTCTATTACTTAGTCACAGAGTGACCTTTGGGACTCTTTCCGTCTTTGTTGGCTACACAAAGAGAACAGGGAGACAGAAGAGAGGAGAAGGTAGGGAAAGAATTAACCAAAACTTAAGAGATACTATGAAAAAGCCATATGGAAACTAACTACCTGATAAGCTAATTAAAAATAAAAAGTTAAAAGCGGATGTAAAGAGAGGTAGAATTGGCTAATGCTATTTCTAGAGCTGTGGTTTACTTATCTAAAAACCCCCAATCTTATTCTTGCTACCTATCCTTATAAGTTGCTGATCAGGGGAACACAGAAGAATTAAGGTGGAGCCAAGCTGAGCTGGAAGTCTCCTCCCTGCTAGCTAGCTTTCAGCACACTGGAAGGCATTAACAGGCTACATGGGAAGAAAAGTCACTGACATTCTCACCCAGCATGTTGTGATTTACTGTGCTGCCGAGCGAGTTGTGCACAGTGGTGCAGTATTGGCATGAGGCTATGCGGGCAACCAACTGCCTTCTGCTGAGAGTTGAGGTCCCCTTCCATAGAAGGAATTCATACCTGATATGGAAGCCTGGTCAAAAGCCAGTGTTGAAGAAAGTCATAGGGTTAGGGAGGAATCCTCTACAGATGCTTGGATAAATGGATGCAATGTCAAACTGTCTTCTAAATATTTATTTTTATAGCCAGCCATAACCCAGTGCTATTTTCAACCTTCGTCAGAGATGCTTTATTGTGCAGTGGGTGTCAGCTAATGCAGAAAACCTAGTTGGTTAAAGTGCTGAGAACTGAGTATGCAGTCCTATATGTGACATCTATATTACCCCCTCCAAGGTTCAGGGGACATTGTAGAAGAGGAGGCAGACAGAGTATGGGCTAAGGGATGAGGAAGAATGTTGTAAACTGATGTGTGGACATAACTTGGTCATTACACTCATGAAATCACAAAAGCTCTGGTTATTTTTTACAAGACTCTAGAAACTGAAGCCTGTCAATATTCCATCATGGATGAAGGAGGGCCTTGGCAGTTAATGGATGTTGGGGGAGAACAAACCATTTTCAGAGTTGTAGCCACTGGGTAGTCATTTAAGCTTCAGGAAATAATTCCCTGCCCATGCGTATACAAACAACCCTAATTAATGACTCAGTAGATGGATGGATGAATGGATGGATGGATGGATGGATGGATGGATGGAGTGAGTGAGAGAGATAGACAGAGAGAGAGACAGAGGAATTTCATGGGAAGAAGGGTTTCAGCAGGAGTTAGAGGACAAGAGAGGGTAATGGCAGGTGTATATGTTCAAGATAACTTATGTATACATATGAAATTATTCAATAATTAAAAAAGAAAATAATACCTGCCTCACAGGGTTGCTAATAAATATAATGTTAATCTTGATTGTTATTTTGATGGGGTCTAGACTTACCATGAAAGACATGTGGCCTAAATAAAAAGAAGGCCACGTGAACACCAATGTTCTTCTCATTTCTGACTCTGGACACAGTGTGGCCAGCTCCTTATGCTTCTTCCCCAGCACCCTCCCTATCATGATGGTCATTACTCTGAACTGTAAGGAAGGTATTGGCTGTGTTACAGTGGCTGGCCAGGCACCCAAAAATGTAGGTGTAGCACGGATGAGCTGGGTGACTGCTATTGTTGTTTTGGCACAATTCTACTAGACTTTTTTTCCTTCTTTCTTTCTTTTTTAAAGATTTATTTATTTTATGCATATGAGTACACTGAAGCTGTTTGCAGACACACCAGAAGAGGGCATCAGATCCCATTACAGATGGTCCTGAGCCACCAGGGAATTGAACTCAAGACCTCTGGGAGAGCAGTCAGTGCTTTTAACCATTGAGCCATCTCTCCAGCCCCCTCTACTAGACTTTCAAAGAAGAGTAACAAACATTTTACTCAAAAATAGAACCAGAAGGAGCACATCCAAAGTCCCTCTACAAAACCAGTATTACTGTAATACCATAACCAGGTAAAGACATAGGCAAAGAACACTGCAGGCCAGGATTCCTGATGAAAATGATGTAAAAATCCCCAGTAAAAGCCTTGCAAGCTGAATTCAGGCATGCGTGGAGAATGGAATCCACTAAGTCAAGTTGGCTTATTCTTGAGATGTAAGAATGGTTCAACATGCATAAAGCTCTAAGTGTAATAAATCATATAAATACTCTTAAAGAAAAAAATCACATGATTATAGGTATAGATGCAGGAAAAGCCTTTAACAAAATCCAACATGCCTTTATAGTAATGTAAGTTCTAGAGAGTAGGACTGAAGAGTACATACCCCAACACAGTAAATGCATATGACAAACCCACAGCCAGCAGCATCCTAATGGGAGAAAGCTTCATGTGATCCACTTAAAACCAGGATGAGACCAGGCTGTCCACTGTTCCTCAGTCTTATTCAATATAGTGCTTAAAACATTAGACAAGAGAAGGGAATTAAAGGGATACAAATAGGGAACGAAGTCAAATCATCTAGATTTTGCAGATTATGTGATATTGTACATAAGATATTCTACAAAAAAAATCCACCAAAAAACTAGAAGTAATCAACAGTTCATCAAAGTGGCAGAGCACAAGATATATTTATAAAACCCAGTAGCCTTTCTGTACATCAAAGCCAAGGTACTGAGAGAGCTCATGGGTACACTCCCATTCATGATAGCCTCGGAGAGATAAAATGTCTAGACGTAAACCTAACCAAGGAGGTGAAAGACCACTGCAATGAAAAATTTAAGTCTCTGAAGAAAGACTGAGAAAAACATGAGAAAATAGAAAGACATATTATGTTTATGGCTTGCTGGAATTACCATTGTGAAATGATCAGCCTACAAAAGCAGTTTATGGATTCAGTGCAATCTCAACCAAAATACCTATATCATTCTTCCCAGAAAAAAAAAAAAATCTTAAAAGTTATATGCAATCATAAAAGACTCCAGATAGCCAAAGCAATTCTAAGCAAAAGAACAGTCCTCAGGGGATTACTATTCCAGATTTCAAGGTAGACTACAGAGATGTTGTGGTAAAACCAGTATGGTACTGGTACAAAGCCAGGCAGAACAGTGGAACAAAATGGAAGATCTAAGCACAAATACACACAACTACAGCCATTGGATATTTGACAAAAGTCGAAAACTTACACTGAAGAAAATATTTTCATCAAAGGTGCTGGGAAAACTGTCCATGTGTAAGAGAACAAAATTAGACCTGTATCTATTTCCCTTCAGAAAATTAACTCCAGATCAAAGACCTCAATGTGGGACCTGAAATGCTGAAACATAGGCAGTGCCCACAAGATGTATGTATAGGAAAGGACCTTCTGAACTGGATTCCATTTGCAGAGGAATTAAGACCAACAGCTGATAAACTGGGACTTGATGAAATGAAAATTATTTTGTATAGAAAAAAATCAAATAAAAAGGAAGCCCACAGAATAGGAGAGAATCTTTGCTTGCTATGCATTTGACAGAGGATTGATATCCAGATTATTTATATATAAATATATATATAAAATGTATGAATATATAATGTATACTCAGAAGCAAAGAATATATATACATAAATATAAATATATAATGCATATTATATATTTATATATTATATACACACATTATATATGTAATGAATATGTGTGTACTCAGAAGCAAAGAGTGAAGAAAACAAAAGGCCAACTTAATGTGGGCTGTGGATCTTAAAAGAGAGTTCAAAAGAATAAATAAATTTACTATTCAAAAGAATAAATAAAAATGGCTAAGAGATACCTCAGAAAGTGTTTATCATCTTTAACAATCAGGGAAATTCAAATTAAGACAATCTTAAGATTTCATCTCACCCAGTCAGCATGGAGAAGCTCAGGAAAATAACTGACAACACATTCTGATGAGGAGGTGGAGAACGGGGAACAGGCATTCACTGATGGTGGGATTGCAAACTGGCTCAGCCACTCAGTAAATCAGTATGGTGAATGGTCAAAAGCATAAAACTAAATCTCCCACTTGTGGTAGTCTGAATGAGAATGGCCTCCTAGGGTCATACACTTGAATGCTTGGTTCCCAGTTGGTAGGACTGTTTGGGAAGGGATAGGAGGTGTGGCCTTGTTGGAGAAGTTGTGTAGCTGGGGATTGGCTTGAGGTTTTGAAAGCCTACGCCTTTCTCAGTCTCTCTCTCTCCCTCTTCCTCTCCCACCCCTCCCCTTCTCTTCCCCCTCTTCTTCCTCCCTTTTCCTCTTCTCCCTCCCTTCTTCTCCCTCTGGAACCATGATCCCTCAGAGTTATTATTTTTTTTAAAAAATTATTTATTTATTTTATGTATGTGAGTACACTGTAACTGTACAGATAGTTGTGAGCCTTCATGTGGTTGTTGGGAATTGAATTTTAGGACCTCTGCTCACTCCAGCCCAAAGATTTATTTATTAATATACATAAGTACACTATAGCTGTCTTCAGATGCACCAGAAGAGGGCGTCAGATGTCATTACAGGTGGTTGTGAGCCACCATGTGGTTGCTGGGATTTGAACTCAGGACCTTCAGAAGAACAGTCAGTGTTCTTGCCTGCTGAGCCATCTTGCCAGCCCCTCAGAGTTATTTTTATTAGTCACCTTGGACATGATATTTTACCAGGGCAATAGACAAGTAAGATACCACTCCTTGGTATATGCTCAAAGGGCTCAGCATCATATCCCATAGATACTTGCTCAATGTGTTCATTGATGTCTATTCACAATAGCTAAGAAATGGAAACAGGGTAAACGTTCTTCAGCTGATTAATGGGTAATAAAAATATCATACATAAACAATGGAATACTACTCAACTGGGACAAAAACGAATGAAGTTATGAGATTTGCATTGAAATGGAACTAGAAAAATGTACTGAGATAAAGCAGACTCAGGAGCTTGAAAGTCGCATGTTCTCTCACTTTAAGCCCCAGACACTTAGATGTAATGAATATGGTAAGGTACATAATGAATACCAGTGAATATGTAACCTGTAGTAACCACAGAAACCAGGAAAGTGAGATGGGACCAAAGGGGAACTCTAGAATGGGGAATGGTGGGATACAGGTACTAAGAAGGGGGGATGGGAAAAATGATTGGTGAAGGAGGACAATACAGAGGGAGAAGAGGGGAATAAATAGCACTAGGAAGGTTTGAAAAGACATAGGGACTCACACTATTTTATGCTTAACTAAAATTATAGATAGATACACATTTAAGAAGGTACACCACTTGGGTTGTCTATGTTCACCCCAAGAGCCATTGATGGTCTAACAAAAATTCCAGTACTAAGTATGAGAACCCTCCTCTAGAGTCGTTGGTCAGCAGAGTCCAAGAGAATCCCCCAGACAATATAAGCTATGGCTGCTCTTGGATGTCTTCCAGAATGTGAAGGTAAGGACCTCTATTGGAGGACACCATGCCCTTTCAACATAGGCATACGAGTTGGAGGGATGGAGCCAAGGTATGAGAGCAACCAGTAGCCCTACCCACTTATAAAGCCTATGGTCCACCAACATGAATGAACAAGCAAGATCCCCCAAATGGTGAAATAGTGACATTTTTATTGTGGAGTAACCAACAGCTGTACAGCTTACTTAAGGCTGAGTCAACTGGAGGGAACTCATGCCTGGCACTGTAAACCTGGCCAACTACCCTTGGTTTGAGAGGTCCGACACAAGAGGAGAAATTACTATTCTCAAATTTCTACACCAATGTATTTCTATTTTCTAAATGCCCATCCTTATTCCCACCGATAAAAATAATTCTTGCCATTCACCTTCTTTTTGCAAGAGCTGGAAACTTTTATAGAGATCCACAACTGGTCAAAATGCAGAGAATCAGTGAGTGTGGGGTGCCCAGCCCTGACCTATACATCTGCAGCACAGCTCCTGCACCTAAGACGCAGGGAAAATCATGGATGATGGGGCAGAAAGTCTGTAACACCCAGAGGTTCAGGATGACTATTAATAGATGATGTCCTCTAGACAAGACAGGGGACATGCACTGGTACAGGATATTTGATCACACGGTGGACCATGAGATTGTGCTATTTACTGAAAAAACAAAAAAACAAACAAACAAACCAACAAACCCTTTTTTTAGTTGTGAGGTGGTTCGGCACTAGCATACACCAAGAGCTTTCTGGTTTTGTAAACAGGATTAAATAAAGTCAACCGTAGGTGGAGCCAGCTACCAGTTGACAGGGAGTGAACATAGGAAAAAAGCCATAGAGAGTAAGAGGAAGTCAGGAGAATGGATAGAGAGACACAGGAAGTAGACATTTAGTTTGAGGGATTTTGGAGACCTCACAGAGAAGGAGAACTTCCTTTTCCTTTTGGGATGTCGGCTGAAGAGGAGAGTCAGCAGGCGCTTTTTCTGCCTTTTTGAGCTATCAGGTTTTTACCCAGCATCTGGCTCTTGAGTCATTAGTAAAATCAAACAATTAAGATTTTGTTACAAACAACAATTCACCTATGAGCTCGCAACAATATGGTTCCCTAAAAAAGACTAGTATAATGATACTACTGGCTCATATGCCAATGCAGATATGTGTGTGTGTGTGTATAAAAATGTGTGTATATATATACACACACACATATATATATATTTGACCAACTTAACTCATTTTAATGTTCTCATTTGCCTACAATAATTTAGAATATTTTGTTTCTATTTTTGAAGAAACTCTGAACGTATTCTACTCTTTTTTTTTATTGAACTTAAGCATGAGCTGAAAGCTGGAAGAGGATTTAACCTGGTTTCTATAGCTTTCCTCCCTATAAACGAAGTCTATGCTTCGTGGCCAGCCATTTTGTGTGCCGGCCCATGGTGGCCTGATCATTATCATGTTTCTCATTTACCTAGGAGGCTCTGCTCTGATCACCCAGCGCTGAGGAGTGAGTTCCAGGCTCTCACCAAGCTACCCTAGAGAGGGGCTTCAAGGTTCTTTCTGCACTTTCCTGAATCATATGCTGAGCTGTTCGCCTCGCTCATGCTGCTCTGATGAGTTCCCACCTTTATGCTCAAAGGGAAGAAGAGCTTTTCAGAGTGGTCTTGGAACTACTTGGAACTACTTGGCTTGCGTTCTTCACAGGGCTCCTGCCATAGCAGGGAATGCTGAGAAGAACAGGCCATCCACAGCAGCGGAGCTTATGAGATCGGATGAGCACTGCCAGTCCCTTTCTGCCTCTTCCTTCTACCCTTGCATGGGGTACAAAGGGTTTAAAGAGACTTCCTGTCCTACTGGAGCCTACTGAAGCTCTGCCTCCGTTCCTTGGAGGGTACCCAGGTACAATAACATTTAATAATAATTGACAATGGTGCCACTGTCTCCTTTCCTCCATGTCCCATCCCTCAAGAAGAGTTCTCCCTGGAACTGAGGACAATGGTAAGCATGAGTACCACACCATTCCACAGGCCCTTCCTGTCTGCCCACACGGCTCTTGTCTCCTAGACAATTTTCACAGGGAGGAGATGGTATAATATATTCTATACCTGATTAACAACTGGGCAGACTTATGCAAATAATCACATTGTCCATCATCTTTTGTACTTGTAAAATTTAAGTACACTAATAATTCCAAAATATAAACCACCAAGTATGTATCTATATGTATTAAATGTAAATAGATACTTCTATTTCTCTCTAAGTAGTAGTATATACCTAGGATATATTCAATACATAGGGCTTATTGTATGTTAGAGTCTTGGTTACTTACTTTATATAATTCTATTTTTCTAAGTTTAAATGACACAGAAATTTTAAAATAAAAATCATGTACTATGCTTATTTTACAAGTGGAAAAATCAAAATTCAGAGAGTTAAAATTTTTTTCTATAATCACACAAGTCATATATCACACAAGTCAATGTGAGTTGGAGCAAAAATTCAAACTTATACAACACCCCAGCCTCTATTTTGTTTCTCTTTAATTCAAGGTCAGTTAAAGCCCATAGAAGGGGAAAAGCTAGCTTTTTCCATCGTGAGAAAATCGAGACAGAGTGAGGAAGACCCATGGCTTATAAAATCAAATTGTACACAGGGAGACTGCAAAATAGTTCTTTCCAGTCCCAGTTATGAAAGTGTTTTTGAGTGAGAAGTAAAGTTTTTGAGGACATATAACTCCCGTGGGTTTCTTTTTCCTGTAAAGGTGGTAAGGATACAAAACTCCAATAGGTTGGGCTAGTCAAAAATATAAGTGCAGAGAGAGATTTTTATGAATTAATTTGTCTATTAGATTACTAAGTACTTCTTTGTAAGGATCATATTGAACATGAAATTATCACTTTTTTCTTAAAAATAAATATTGTTTAACATAAGTAAGAAATGTTCTTTGATTTATTTACAGATATTGAGACTCTAACCACAAAGTTAACTACAATTTGATTCTCTGAATTCAAGATACAAGATCAAAAAAAAAAAGGAGAGAGATTTTGATTTTGTTGAAAAAAATTATGAGGAAGTTCAAGGTGAATGGGGTACTCTTCAATTTTATCCAGCAACTCCACTGTGGGTTTGGTTCTAGATGGATTGAGAGCCCTGAGGACTATTCCACAGCCCACAGCCCACGTGTCTTCATGGTACTTCTCTGTAAAGTGGCTCAAAGTTTTTTGTTTGTTTGTTTTCTTTTTTAAGTTCCTGAAAAAAGTCCACAATCCAAAAAAATACGTCTAGAACCACTGTGCTGATGTTGCCAAGAAATGGAAACATAACCGTGCTCTCACCTGGAAGTGAGCGAGTCTGTGTGAAAGTATTGACTTTAAATAAAACCATTCCTATTTTCAACCTGATTTCTGGGCCAAGCCCGCAGAATAGTGGCCACTCGTTGTGTGAGAGCATTCTTACTGCTGCCCACCACTGAGTGTGCACATGTGCTGAAGCATCACTGTCACTGTCATGCACCAAGGCCTGGGATCCTACAGGACTTCTGACTAAGGGTGAGAGTCAGCTGTGCCTGCTCCCTGTGTCCCTGTAGCATTCCAAGGGCTGCATCTGCTGGGGCCCGTCAGCTCTGCCTCCCGGAATAGAAACAGACTTGGCCCAAGCTGCCCATTTTTAGTTAGGTCCGTTGAAACAGGGATTCCACTTTGCCATTTCGTCACCAAAATGATTTAAAAAAAAAATGTGAAACATAGATTATGATAACCACATGTGCACATTTAGAACAAAAACTCTATATTTTCTGTCAAATGACAAAATGTAGGGTATTTGTGGGGGTAGGGGTTCAATTTTGTTGAGAAGTTATATTTTGGGGAGTCAGGGAATTCATTTCAGTTCTGTATTATTAATTTAGCGAACACTGGTAAAATTGTGTCTCTCCTAAGCTGTTGTGTTGACTAAACCACAAGTTTAAGTGGTTGCTAATGAAATTAAAGATGGAATTCTAAATCTCCTGAGCAAGCCCTAAGAATTTTCTTTGTTTCTTCTCTGTAAAACAGTGGAAGAAAAACATAGACGATCTAGAGGTTTAAAACAATCATTACAAAGCTCATGTAATTTAACTTTTATAGCGTTATTAGTTATACTGATACGTATCAGTTACTGTGTCTGTTTCCTTGGTTACAACATTTCTCAAATTCCAGGACAAAGTTTTCTGTCTCCCAACTTCAGATCAAGGGACATGACCTGTAACACCCAGCTGGAGGTACCCTGCAGGAAACTAGCTCTATTGCCACCAACACTCAGACACCCCCACTGTCTCCCACCCACACAGCCATACACACCCTAGGATCCAGTCGGCACGAGTTGGCAGTTGCGGTCCCAGCTTCTCTCTCCCCGGTGTGAAGTGAGAGCCCGCGGGTAAAGGAAGGTTTAACAGCAGACTCCTTTGGGGAGGTGATCTGTGGAGAGAAAGGGAGGGCGGGAGAAGGGAAACCCAGTGAGGAGTCACCAGCAGCCACCTGACAAACCCTAGTGGCAGTAATTTTTAGAATCACTCCTTGCCATCTCTGGAGCAAACAGGCTGAGCCTGCGCGCTGGCTTGGAGCAGCCTGAGCCCTCCTCTCCCTCTTTGGTCTTCAGCTTTTGGGCAAGGCTTGGGAAGAGGGCGGTGGAGACGGGTTGAATTTCTTGACCTGGCCAGGTTGTTTTGTTCATTTGTTTTTAAGTTTTTAAGGACTCTAGGGGCGCGAGGAAAGAAAATCAGCTAAACGGATATTCAATTGCAATTGATGGAAACAGGGACTTGAGAATTATTGTAAGAAGAGAGTTGTGGGCAAAAGTTAGTTTCTAGGAAGGTAAATAGCCGTCCCCTCAGGTTCTGTGAGGAGACTGGTTATAAATAGACTGTTCTGTAGAGGAGGCGGCATGTTTACCGGGACAGGAGATATTCTGCTGCACTTCAGTATGGAGTTGACATTTCATAGTTTAACAAAGCCAAGCTTGTGAGCAGCCCTCCATCGGCCATTGATTCACAGGAGGGCCCGCGATAAGCACACTTGTCCAGAAGCACACTGGGAAATGCCTACTCTGACAACATTTCATGCAAGAAAAGCAATTCGAATGATTGTAATTGACAGAGAGCTTTTAATAGGCACCTAGGGTACGAAATGACTGTTCTAAAGGTCAATGTGGTATCACCTTCAGTAACAGGCAGATAGATCATTGAAAAAAAAAAACTTCCTAACTACCCTGCATCAGTCGGATGTCATCCATGGACCACTGAGAAACCTTTCTGCATTCTAAAATGCTAGAGTCCTGGATACTGGGGATAAGAGAGAAAAATCACAATGAAGAGAGAAATTAAAGATGAACAGAGGCTCCCAGGAGCCAGACTTTTGGGGCTATTGTATAGGAAGAAAGTATAATTAAAATATATGTAGCCTAATATGTTAAAAATAAGCTCAAATGAGCAATCAATAGGAAATCAATGAAAACATAAGGAAAACTGAAAACAACTGTGTTCTAATGACAACATGGCAGCTTGGTAAGATCCAGTTCTCTATACAGAAGAGTGGAAGTTAGAGAAGCTGTAAGACAGGTATGATGTAGAAAGGGCTCCCTCCCTCCCTGTTTCTTCATTTCCCTCCCCCCCTTCTTTCTCTTCTTCTCCTTCCTTCTTCCTCTCCTTCCCCCTTTCTCTTTCTTTCTTTCTCCGAGACCAGGTCTTACTATGGAACTCACTGTTACCCATAATTACCATGAACTTAGCTTCTTGTCTTAGTCCCCTGAGCTCTGAAATTAAGGCCACCATGCCTGGCTTGATCTTAGGATTCAAACTAGAGCAGTTTATTTAATAGTTCACATTGAAGTCATTCTACTTTTGGTTTTGAAATTGGGTCTTACTATGTTGCCTGGGCTAATCATGAAAGACTCAAGAGTTCCTTCTACTTCCATCTCCATAATACCTTGGAGTACCTTCGTATTCCAGTAAAGCCTCACTGCCTTGATGCAGGTGAAGGGCCAAAGCATTGAACCCTGTTGTCCATAGACTGAAAACCCACTACCGTGCTCGTGCAATGGTTTAAGCAGGTAAAAACCCTGTGTGAGCTCAATCTCTGAAACCTACAAAAGGCAGGATGGCAGGGCTCACATCTGCAACTCCAGCATCCCTATGGCAAAGTGTGAGGTAGTGACAGGGAGTCCACCTAGAAGCTCGCTCACAGGCCGGCTTGCAGTAGCACTAGTATGCTGCTATTCCCAGCTGCGTGCTTTTAGGAGCAGGGTGGGACAGCACAGGATTAATATTTGGAATTCTTATCCCATTCAGACTGTGGGAAACAGAGCTAAGGAGACCAAGTCCAGGATGGAGGACACTTTAGAAACGATTCCTGTAGAGAAGGAAAAGAGAAAAGGAATCGTTCCATAGACTCTTTGTCAGTGGCTTATGAATCGAAACCCTGAGAAGCTACCATGAGCAGTGGGAAAGTATGTAGACTGTGTAGTTAGGAGGTGCCCTTCGAACAAAGGATCAAGACAATTTGGTTTTGTAAATTTGGCCACCATCCACAGCCGAAGCTGGCACTGGTTTGGATGCAAGGCTCTTTTAATTGAGGGGAGAGGTGCCGAGCCAGAGGAATCTTGAAAACCCAGAGCCCACATGAAGCTGTCCATGGGGCTAAAGAAGTTGCTGAAGAACATCACTAGATATTACTTTGAAGAACGTGGGAAAAAATGATATAATCAAAATAATAGTTTTAAAATTACCAATAGGCAGTCTGGGAAGAAAAGAGGCATAGGCATGTTTCTGTGGGAAAGAACTGAGTCACAAAAATATCACATCATTAATGGTCACAATGCAGAAGGAAAAAAGGCAAGAAATACAGAGATCCAAAGAGCCAGGAATGGAAGAAGAGAGGACTTTGGTTCGGTGGAATCTCATGATGGTAGCAGGAACTTTGGACCAGGACCAGAAAGTAATTTTATTGGGAATTGGGGATACAGAAGTGGCCACAGATTTGGAGGTGGCTACCATAGGTATGATGAAGGGCTTGGGGGTGGCACTTTGTAGGAAACTTCCAGGAGGAGGAGGGGGAGGGGAGAGGGGGAGGGGGAAGGGGAAAGACTGCGGTGGAAACCTGGCTATGGCAAGAAGGACTGGAACAAGGAAGGCAATTATGGCAACTGCAGAGAAGAAGAAAATGTAAAATATAATGACACTTTTTAAATTTTTTATATTTATTTATTTATTTTTGTTTTTTTGAGACAGGGTTTCTCTGTGTAGTCCTGGCTGTCCTGGAACTAACTCTGTGGGCCAGGCTGGCGAACTCAGAAATCCTCCTCCTGCCTCTGCCTCCCAAGTGTTGGGATCAAAGGCATGCGCCACCACTGCTATCCTCATACTCTTTGTGCCACACTTCAATGGAAATTATCCTTACACTCTTTTAGCCACAGGACAATGAAAAGAGAAACTTTGGAACGTGGAGGAACCATATTGCGCAGGAGGCTGTGGTTCGGAAGGGAGCGGAGGAAGTGGGAATTATGGGGGCAGAGTTGATGCCGGGTTTCTTCTTACTTGCTGTGTGTTTCAGGGTATAAAGAAGAGAGGATGAGCGTCTAGAAGAACGGAAGAGCTTCAGGTTATCAGGCAACTGTGTTCAGAGGGTTCTTATCTCAGCCCACAAATGTGGAGTGATACAGCCAGACACTAGAGCACATACAGAGAGCCATTCTGAGAATAGACTGGAGTATCTAATGACATTACCTTATTGGGTAGGAAGGATTACACAAGCGCACACGCGCGCGCATACACACACACACACACACACACACACACACACACACACACTCGTTTTCCAGTTTCTTAGCTCTTTAATTGTTTCTTTTTGGTGGTCGTTGTAAGAATGTATAAGTATTCTTTCTTTGATAATGTTAAATTTGTAAGCTTCAGGTGATGTGTGAAACCTTTTTCTATTTCATTTTCTTTTTTTCCCTTTGGTTTTTCAAGACAGTGTTTCTCTGTTTAGCTCTGGCTATCCTGTAACTCACTCTGTAGATCAGGCTGGCCCCAAACTCAGAGATCCGATTGCCTCTGCCTCTTAAGTACTGGAGTTAATAAAGATGGTGTACCACCACCCACCAGTGTGTGAAACCTTTCTAAGAATTTTTTTCCAAAAGTTTTGAAACACTATTATACAAGATTATGGTGTAAGAAGATGTAATTTTTTTCCTTTAAACATTTAAGTGTATGTAGAGTTAAGCTATTGTACAATTATAATTTAATAAAAAGTCATAATTTAAAAATCAAATAAAGATTATGATTCAATAGAAATTAAATAAAGATGTAATAAAAAGAAGTACATGTAGTTGAAAGAACAGTTGGACAGCAAATAATAGCCTTAACACACACTTGGCTACTGGAGAATATAAACCTGGCTATTAAGTTGCCTATTTACTTAGACCACTAACAGTATGTAATTGTAAATGCTATTTATCACAGTAACACAGTCAAGAGTTACTTGAGAACAATGTAGAATTCATGATTAGAGAGCTTGCTTTTCTGTCAGAGCACTTGGCTCAAAGTTATATGTTATTGTCTTGTCAAGATAGTGTAAATTTGTTTTTTTGACAATTTTTGAAGAATGTATTAATAAATTTTCATCAATCTTTTGCTTTTAGCTACAAATCACTAAAGAAACTTCAAAATTAGACTACAACATAGATCAAATGTACCTAATAGATTTCTACAGAATATTCCATCCAACAGAAATAAGGATACATATTTTTCTAGACAGCCCATGTTACCTGCTCCTACAATTACGGTCAGAATAGTCCAGGTTCTTGGCATTTCCTGCTCAAAGATAATAAACCACCTCTGAGGTTCTGAAGCAAGTCTTCACACACACATACACACACATGCATGTATATACACACAGAGACATGCACGCACACACACAAGCACACTCATGTACACACATGCACACACACACATTATCTCTTGTACATTATCAGGTATCAGTGTAATAAAATTAGGAATCAAGAGCAGGAAAAACTGTAGAAATCACACAAATAGTTAGACATTAAACAATATACTACTTTTGAGTGATCTGGGTCATTGAAAAAAAATCGGGGAGAAAATTTTAGAGTTCTTGGAATCCAGTGAAAATGAAACCAGAGCCTTTGGGATACAACAGATGCAGTTTTCAGAGGAAAGTTTTGACTTGGAGTGCTGCCATTAAAAACCCGGAAAGGTCTCAGATAACCTGATGACATACAGCTAGGTCTGAGGGAAATGAGAGCAGTAAAATCCCAAAGCAGAAGATGGTAAGAAATAATATCAGGGGCAAAATTAATGAAATGGAGACTAAAAAAAAATAGTACAGCTGGGCGGTGGTGGTGCACACCTTTAATCCCAGCACTTGGGAGGCAGAGGAAGGCGGCTTTCTGAATTCGAGGCCAGCCCGGTCTACAGAGTGAGT
>NW_022196906.1:72328608-72356928 GCF_008632895.1 Mastomys coucha | reverse complement strand
TCTTTGAAAAGATAGGCAAGATTGGCAAACCCTGAATATTTTACCAAAAGTAAGAAAGAGAAGGCTGGGATTAATAAACTTAGATATGTAAAAGGGCAGGTCACATGCCACTCCAAGAACTACCCCAGGAAGCTGGGATTCAGAGTCAATGCTAGCCTATAGTCCACAGGGCTCCTACAATTATGGTCGGAGTGGTCCAGAATCTTGCTATCTCTTGCTCAAAAATAAGACCTGGTTGGCCCCATGCTTCCAAAGAATGAGGCCCCGTGCAGATATGTACAGCTCTAGGCCCAGTAAGAGGCCAAAGGCAGCTTTTAAAAATAAGAATATTGAAGGAGGTGGTTTTAGCTGTCTCAGGTTTTAATATGTGTGCACAAAGCCTTACCTGGCCTCTTAAATATATATTTACCCATATCCCAGGTTTCCATTCGGACTCATGTCTGGCCCTGCCTCAGTCTCAGAAGGAACTAACCAGGTGAATTGGATTCGGGCTCTTCTAGTTTATGTACTTGGGGGCAGGGAACACGCAGTGAAGGGCTGGGAGAAGGAAGACACATTCCACGGAAGGAAGAAATCATATTTGAAATGAAGCAGATCAACCCACTCACACACAAACCCTATTCACATTTGTGTAATGGGAGCCCCATGGAAATTACATTTTGGAAACCTGAATTATATGGGTCACGGTCGATTCAGCAATGCCACCTGTGTGTCACCAGAACCGCTAGAGCCGTTCCAAAGGCCCAAAAACGGAATGGCTGAGTGAGCAGTGAGGTCAGCAGCTATGTGTGGTGTGAGGAGAGAGCACTCCATTACACTCAACTATAATTGGACATTCAGAATGTTAGCCAGCCAGGCCCACAGCAGAAGGGGGTCAGACCTGGAGCAGCCAGCAGCAGCAGCAGCAGAAGTTATGTGAGCTGGAAGCGCACAGCTCCTGATGAAGCAGAGACACCGCCAGCTAGAGGATTTTTCATATTGAAAGCATTTATTCTTCCAAAAATAAAAACCAGGGCCCGTAAGATGGCTCTGTAGGTAAAGGTGCTTGCCACCAATCCTAATGACCTGTGTTTGAACCCTGCCTCCCATATGATGAAAGGAGAGAAGTGACTCCTACAGGTTCTCTTCTGACCTCCATATATGTACCATGGCAAACTTATATGTGCTTGCATCCCACATTCTGCCTCTCTCCAAAACAAATAAGTAAACAAAGGAAGGATAAAATCAGTTAATTATGCTTTGTGACAACAACTGTACTGGATAAACTAAAGAATTTAAAAATAATAACTTCAACCTTTCCATCAAGTTAGATCCTGCTTCACCAGGGTCTATCAAGGTGAGTCTACCTGATCCTCGCCTACACGAATTCTCCTGTAATGTCAGCACCATGGAAGACTGAGACAAGAGGATGGGCAAGCTCTAGGCCAGCCTGTTCTAAATAGTGAAGTCTTGTCTCAGAAACGAACAATGAATTTTTTTTTCTTTTTGTTAACTCAGAGATTTCTCCTAGGTGTCTCATGCTGCTACCTGAATCTTGTTCTGTTATCCAAACATTAATGACTGATTTTAAAACCTCAGAAAGGTATGTGGGAGAAACATGAACTATAAAAAGACTAAAATGTATCTTTTTACATAGATAATTAAATGAGGTAAATATCGCAAAATTAATTGAAAGGTCCAAATCCAACCTTTTCCATGATTTATTTTCAAATTTGTGCTTGTCCCTGCATAGAACTAGTTCATGCAAATGCAAAATATCGTAGTTAGGGTTTTACTATTGTGGACAGACACCATGACCAAGGCAACTCTTCAAGAGGACAGCATTCAGTTGGGGCTGGCTTTCAGGTTCAGAGGTTCAGTCCAATATTATCAAAGTAGGGCATGGGGCTGGAATTGCTGAGAGTTCTACATCTTCATCCAAAGGCAGACAGGAGAAGACTGGTTTCCAGGCAGCTAGGACAGGATCTTAAAGCCCACACCCACAGTGACATACTTCCTCCAACAAGGCCACACCAGCTCCAACTAGGCCACACCTCCAAATAGTTCTACTCCCTGGGCCAAGTATATTCAAACCACCACATGAACCATGTAAATCCTCAACGTACATACACATGCAATCTTTATACGTTGAGCATGGTGTGATTTCCTGTCAAAACAACCTGAGCAGCATCCAACCTGCTTTAATGAAGTATGCAATAACTACAGCCAGCTTTTGCTGAAAGAAATGTCAATACAATAGTCCTGAAATGATATTAAAGAGACAATCAGAAAACCCAAACCAATAAAGACATCAACACAAGTTGGCACTTGCCTAAAGCTGTGATAAAGGGGTGGTTGGGTGGTTGAGTTTTTCTGAAAAGTACCACTTGTTAATAACCAGGCTTTTCTGCTCTTTGAAATTGACACGAGAAAATGATCTGTGGCTACTGTTATCCTGAACGCTAGGCCTGAAGAGGTCACGTGAAGCTTTAACCTGCCTTCATTCTTCACAAAGGAAAGTCCTCAACACTTCACTTAGACAAAATGTAAACGCTACAACCGTTCTCTCTTGTTAAAGCTGATTTTAGTTTCTTGACTTAAGAAAAGACATTAACAGCAAACCCAGCTTATTCATTCCCCATACAAACCACTGGGATTCGTAGGGAGATTTGAACCACTGGCTGAATAAAGTATTAATAACTTCCTTTCTCTTGTTACTTCTCCCCTCTTCCTAGGAGAAACCCAGTACCCCCAAATTTATGCAAATTTGATTTTCTAATATGCATATATTTTGAGATGACTGGGGGTTGATTATCTGTAGGAGAGTGAACAAGGTGCTTTCCTGTGGACCGCCCACAGCACCTCCTTCATCCCCCGCCTAGTGGAGTGGACACCATTACTCTAAGCCTGAGATCCAGAGGACAAAGGCTTTCCAAGAAGCTGACATTTGAATTGAGAAATAAATAATAAACAGGGATTGTGCCGAGCAAGAAATCTGACACCCAGGGAACAGCAGCAATCCCTTACTCCTGGCACCCTCTGGCCAAGCGCTCAGTTTCTCTTGGGAGAGCTATTAAAAAGACAATCAGTCCTGGTGGGCACACATGCTCGGTTAAGTGTGTAGGTTATTCCTCTACTGTCCCTCTCAGCCTCGTTACCACTCCTAACTTTCCTGTTCAGCCTGGATTGATCTATCAAAACAGGAAAAGAAAAGCGATACTCTCTTCTTGTTCAAAGCATGGGGCAAGGACACCATCTTCCCTCGTACCTGGCTGCATTTTTTTTTTTAAATTAAAAAGAAAAATATTTATCTTAATGTACATGTTGGTTGGTGCCTGTGTGAGTGTATACGATACGTGTGTGGGTATCCTCAGTGACCAGAAGGGGGCTTTGAATCCCCTGGATCTGTCATTACAGGCATCCGGAAGCTGCCTGAAATGGGTGTTGGAACTGAACATGGGTCCTCTGGAAGAGGAGCAAGTGCTCTTAACCAAGGAGCCATCTCTCCAGGCCCTGGCTCTCATTTTATGACTAGGATGGGGTTGAGGTAGGGGAGTTAGGAGCTGGGATCTACTTCTCCACCAATCCTATGTACAACTCCAATTGTGGACACAGGGTAAGGCAGTGTTTGTTTCTGTCTTCCAAGTACAGTGCCTTACAATAGGCAACAGAGTTAAATCAGTAACTCTGGCATAATAGCTATTGTAGGGGACGTTAGGAGAGTGTGAGGTCTGGGGTTGGAGGAAGCATCTGCAAGCCACCCAAGCTATAAAAAGTCTGTGACTGTGTAGGATGGCTGCAACTGCACAAAGGGCAGAGACGAGGAATACACTTAAGCTTCCACTCTCACTTAAGTAGAAGTGAACTAAAACGTCCACAAAGGGTGACTAAGAGCATTTCATTCTGACAAAGCGTTTGCTGTTTGGACACAAACCTACTTCAACAAATGGCTTTGCTACTGGAAGGTTGTCATTCAGAGAAGTGACATGACACGTGAGAACAGCGGGACAGTTTGATGACAGGATTGGAGAACAGAAGCAAACTGGGGTGAGCTTTGGAGGTTGAGCTCCTCCCACTGAGGTCTTGACTGGGAGGTCATCTACCTCTCTTCCATGATTTCTACCCAACCCTTGTTCCATGCATTGCCACACTTGGTCCCTATACAGCATTGATCTGACACCCATTTGTTTCCTGTCTGTCCCCTCTCACAAAGGCTAAGGCCCTGCCTTTTCCACATCTGTATCCCCAGCACATACTCATTGCTCACCTAATGAATGAAATAGGCACCACTCCATCTCTGCCACCTTCTTTTACACATATTGTAAAATGGAAATCAGAGAGTGTAACAGGCGGTAGTTGACTGAAACTGAGCTCACATACTCCTGTCCTTTCACTCTGAGATGAGGAAATCAAGGCTGTGGCTCCAAGGTAAACTGCCCAGCATCCCCCGACCCATCATGGGTGCAGATCTCATGGCTCAGTCTGTTGCCTTCCTATAAAGAGTATGGACTGGCCAGGTTCTGTGACTACAAGCGCTCTGGTTAGAAGGAATGCATAGTGAAAGGTGGAGCTTTCCCTGAGAGGAGCTAGCCACAGTGATTACTGGCAGCCAGTGCATGTGCCAAAGGAAGCTTTTCGTTCCCAAAACTTTCCACCAAAAGTAAGTCAATACTCGAGGTTTGCTGTGGCTGTTCTTCAAAAATTTTTTTTCACTGTTTTTGTTTCAAAAACAATGTCAAGCTGACCTGTTAAATAAGACGTGTAACTTCAGATGGCCTTTTAAGTCTGTTTTGCCTTGTTTTTATACATTCAGGACCTAAATTATCTTTCTAAACTAATAGCCTTTTAAGAATAGGGATCATTGAAATGTCCTATACTAATAAATAATAATACACACACACACATACTGTGTATGTATTTGTTTATCCCACAATATCAGACATGGAGTTAGCAAATCCAAACTTGTGGGTTGGTTCTACACTAGAGTGTCCTGTATGTCCAGGGCATAGTGGCTGCTCTAAGACATAAAGGAGAGGCATGGCAGTAGGCTCAGGAATACATGCCTGCTGGCAATATTTCCATTCACTTCTTAAATATTCTTATAGATAAATGCAACTGGTTCACGGTGTTGGGCTCAGTCCAGAAGCAGTGATTAGTCCCCCATTATAAACCATCAGAATTAGGATTGATGTCTGGATTATACTAAGCCTACAATGAACTTAAATTTTAGTTCAGACTTAATCATCACTTCTCAGCTTCCAAACAGAAGTAACTTTCTCTTCCTTCCATAACCATGAACCAGAGATGCACAAATGAGTGCCGATCTGGGTGCCTAGAGATTCAGGCAGAGATGTGCACCTAAGAGCCAAATGTGTGGGAGTCTCATGCACTCTCTGGTCATTCTCCTGTGCTGTGCACATTACAGAGCATGTCTGGCTCTTGAAGATCATTGGATGCCTAACCATTGTTCTTTTGTTTGTTTGTTTGGTTGGTTGGTTGGTTTGGTTTGGTTTTGTCAAGACAGGGTTTCTCTGTGTAGCCTTGGCTGTCCTGGAACTCACTCTGTAGACCAGGCTGGCCTCGAACTCAGAGATCCGCCTGCCTCTGCCTCCCAAGTGCTGGGATTAAAGGCGTACGCCACCACCACCCGGCTCTAACCATTGTTCTAAGACGTCATTGTTGATTTCTGATTCAGAATCCCCAAATTTGGCATAGACTTAGGAAGCTAATTCAGGATCTGAATGTATAAAAGCAAGATGAAACAAAGACTTAAAGGGCCCACTGAAGTCACACTTGTTTTGTTAACAGGTCAGCTTGACACCAGAGAAAGCTTTTGAAGAATAAGCACTGAAAACCTTGAGTGTTGGCTTAGTTTTGGTGGAAAGTTTTGGAAACAAAAAAGCTTCCAAAAAAGTTTGGAAACACATGCACTGGCCTCCAGTAATCACTGCGACTAGTTCAAATGTGATCCAGCCTCTAGAGATGAATGTCTTTAGTAACGGGAGGTGGGGAGGGTGTTAATGAGTTAGTGTGCCAGGAAGGCCTGCCTGTTCTGCACCGTTCCAGCATCCCTCCTCTTCCTTAACTAATACATATGCAGCTTGTTCTCCTTTGTTCTGTGTTTGTATTGCCTATTTGGCAATGTTGACAGGATTGCAGGTTCAAAGCCCAAGCAAAGACACTCTTCCTATGGAACAGTGACCCTATTCAGAGTTCATACTCAAGCAGGGTAAAGGATGTGTCTATATTGGTTGGCATGAGTTGGAGAATCAGAGCTCAGCTGGAACAAGGAGGTACGCAGGTGGCTGAATAGCTGGATCAGGGTTTTCATCCAAGCACAATGCTCGGGGGAGAGTATCATTCTGGAGTGGCTCACTGGAGGCAGGCAGACAAGATGGCGTCTGCCTACTAGTGGAGCCTGGCATGGAACATGCAAATGTGAGTCGGGGCAAGGGAGTGTATTGATAGGCAGGGGTGGAGAAACAAGAAAAGCAACCCAGGAAGGTTGATTAAATAAATAAACACAGCAAGAATAGCGGGCGCCAGGATTTTGACTTAACAGAACGGTAGAAAAATAGAATGACTTGATAATTGGTATTATTAGCATGTGTAAGTGTGTATACACCCATAGCTACAGTGTTTTGGTTCTAGAATAGTCTGTTTCATTTGTTCTTTTCCATACCAGCCTCATATGCAATGTATTGTCAGTCTAAATGTTCATTGCCTCAAATAATGAACAACTGGGTGCAAGAAAGAGTGACACATTCATTGTCATCTTTTTAAAGAGTACACAAAGCTTCAGAAAACTTTTTGTTCTTTAAAGAACAATGAATTATCATCTTTTCCTGGCACTTTGATTTTAAACCAGTTCTTTACTCTCACCCAGATGTTGGACCTAAATATGTATGAACCTGGCATCATCGAGTCTGTCAGTAAAGTAAGAGAGTACACGAGTCAGGTGTTTTTCCTTCCTCTACAAAAGTGTCAGACAATTTCAATGATTTCAATCATAGTGGTAATTTACAGAGCAGCTTAGTCATTTTTGTGTGTGTTCATGTGCATTTGTTTGCTCATGTCCATGAATGTGGCTATGCATGTGCCACAGCAGACAAGTGGAGGTCACTGAGAAAAATCTTGGGTGTCAGCTCTTGCTGTCCACTCTCATTCGCCGCTGTGCACATCAGGCTGGCTGCCCTACTCCTGCTTCCATTGCCCATCTCAACACGGAAGCACTGGAATTACAGATGTGTACTAAAACACTAGCCCTTATACAGGCTGTGAGTATCAAACTCAAGGTCTGTACCTTTGCATAGCAATGCCTGTTACCACTGAGCTACCTCCTCAGAGGAATTTTTGTTTTGTTTTGTTTTGTTTTGTTTTGTTTTTCGAGACAGGGTTTCTCTGTGTAGTCCTGGCTGTCCTGGAACTCACTCTGTAGACCAGGCTGGCCTCGAACTCAGAAATCCGCCTTCCTCTGCCCCCAAAGGGCTGGGTTAAAGGTGTGCGCCACCACTGCCCAGCCTCCTCAGAGTAATTTAATTATTGTTAGTAGAATATCAGTTTGAGGCAAGGGATTCTTTTTTTCATGTTCAAACTTTGATTAACATTCTGGTTATCACTCTCATTTCTTTGAATGTCAGCTGTGCATTGACAATGACAGTCTATGAAAGGAATGGGTAAGTAAAATACCAAATTATGACAGACTCAAACACTGAAATGCACAGGTCTTCCCCACTCACTTTTCTGGATTAATAGCATCACCTCTACGATGATGTTGTCAACTTGACATAATCAAGATTTACCTGGAAAATGGGCCTCTGGGCATGCCTGTGGGGAGTTAACTTGATCATGTCAATTAATGTGCAAGCACCCATCTCAGTTGTGGCAGAATCATTTCCTGGGCAGGGGGCTCAGGGTGGTACAGAAGGACGATACCGAGTTGAGCATCAGCATGCACTCATCCCCATCTCTCCTCACTGTAGACTCACTGTGTGACCAGCTGCTTGGCTCTTTCCGCCTTGATCTCCCTGACATGAGGGACTGCACTTTGAGCTGTGAGTTAAAATAAACCCCTTCACCCTTCAGTTGATATTGTTAGAACATTTGTCAAAGCAACAGGACAAGACACCAAGGCAGAAGTCGGTACTGATATGTGGGGCCACCACTCTGATAAACTTAGCCACGTAGATTTGAAGCCTTTGGAACTAGTCTGTGGGGAGACCTTTAAAGCATTTGGAAATTTGGGCTAGGAGAGCTTCCTGCTGCTGTAAGCAGAGTTCAGCATGCTATTCTGGTGGCTTGGAAGACAAGAATGCCAAGAGAGACAGAGGCTCAGCACAGGAGAGTTCGCTGGGGACCAAGAACTACAAAAGAAACGGGGCTAGGAGCCATTCAGGTAACGTTTTGGCCAAGAATCTGACTTTCTTCTGCCCATGTCCTGAGTAGATAGAAAGTAAACCTGAACTTATATTGAAAATGTTTTAATTTGTTTGTCAGAAAAAAATGACATGTGAGCAAGCTTAAAGTTTTAGACAGAGGGAATGCAAGACCATTCCCTGAGCAGGGACTCTGAGCTATATAAAACTGAGAATGTTAGCTGAGTTCATGGGTGGTCCTGATTTCCACCATCTCCAGTGGATGGATTCTGGGCTCTCCACCTAGCTAGGCTTTGTTGTTCTGTGGGTGGAAAGGCCTGCATTGAACTCAGAACCCAGCAGCTACCATGGCTGACCTAGCATTGTGAGACAAGACACCTGGGAGCCTATTCCACAAATGAGTTCATGTCCAGGAATGCTCTCTGGATCAGCTTGCTGCCTCTTATCTTCCTTTCAACTTTTCAGAATCTGACTTGTATTTAACTCTTCCTATTCTTATACTCACAGTCATGAGTATAAAGTATGCTATTTTGGTTAGTGTACACACAAGTAGAATATATCTATATCTATATCTATATACCTATATCTATCTATATATATATATATTTGTTGTTGTTTGTGTACATGTGGTTTCATAACTGAGCAACTTTATACTGGATAACCAATAAGGTGATCACTTTTGGAAGAAGCTAATTTTGCTCCCAGCAGTCATTAGTAGCCTGCAATCCTTAGTCTAGGGGATTTTAACCTCTTCCATGTTAGCATGTATTTTGATATGACATGGCAGGCAAGACACGAAGAGAAATTCCAGAAAGATGGATTCACACACACACACACACACACACACACACACACACACACACACACACACACACACGTGTGTGTGTGTGTGTGTCTGTATGTGTATACATATTACACATGGGTCCCAGGACCACTGCCTCACTAAATGATGTTTCCCCCATTGATACATATGCATTATGCTCCATGGCAGTGCTGAGTAGCAGGGCAGATCCAAACTCCCCATCAGCCTCAGGCTCATGAGGAAAACACTGATAATGAAGAGGGTTTTGTATTGCTATTGTATGATATCAGGTGGGTCAAGTGTATTACATAGGTTTTCCACTTAGAATATTTTTAGCATACAGAAAATTTATCAGGATGTAACCTCCTTAGAGCCTGTGGCATCTCTGTTTTTGGTAAGAGAAAAAGTTTAGGGAGATTGTTGGTGCTGACAGCCAAAATAAATATTTTGAAATAGAAGAAGGAGATGGGGACAGAGCTTGTGTGACATAAATTCACAGAGTAAAGAAAAACAGACTAAGCAGAATGGAAGCATGTTTCCCAGTGGCAGAAGTCAAAAGCATTTGCAGAGTACCAGAGATGCGTGAGCGGGCAGGAAGCATGCTCGAAGGCATTGCCAGGGGACAGCATTCTGGAGTTGAATTTGACAGTGACTAGCATAACCTTGCACCAATGCCTCTGAGTAAGCAGTTCCATTGCACACTAGGGATGGAGCAGCGGGACTGCGCCCTCAGATCTTCTGTGAGAGTGTTTCATAGACAGAGAGCCTGCATTTTCAATTCAAAAAGAAATGTCTTTAATTTTATGATAATCAATTCATTTGTTGTACTAAGTAGTTTTTCTACACATGTCTATAGTAAGGGTTAAAGTTGCACAGTATTGGAAGGTGTATGGTCCCTTCTGTCTTAGTACTTTTCAGGTTGTCATAATCAAACTAGATGGGATGGACTCTTTCAGAAATTTCTTTCACAGCTCTGGAAGTGGGATGCCCAAGATCAATGCATTAGCTGGTTCAGTATTTGGGAGGGCCACTTCTTACTTCCTAGAAGTAATGTTTTCTCTGTGTCTTCACATAGTAGAAGGAATGAGTAGACCTTCTTGGACCTGTTTATAAGGCCCAAATCCCTCATGACCTAGTCAGCTTCCAAAAGGGCAGTTCCTACTACCATCCTTTTGGAAGTTAGGAATAAAGCTATGGAGAGGTGGGGAACAAATATTCATAACATAAAGCTTATGTTTCATCATTATTATTAACAACACATTAATAACAGTGGAAAAAGACAACACAAAATCATTTAGCTTCCTTGAAGAACTATGTTTTGATGAACTTGCTTCTCACTACATATCACTGTCAGTTTAGACAATAATTTAAACAATTCTAGTTTGATCATGCAAACTGTTAAAAATGTAACCAAATGGAGCTAGAGAGATGTTCAGTGGTTAAGAGCACTGGCTGCTCTTCCAGAGGACCCAGGTTCAATTTGAAGGACCCAGCTTAACATTACAAACTCTGTTTTGCTTTCAGACTCCATTTTATGATTAACTTGCCTTGTGAATGAACTCAGTTACTGGAAAAAAATCCATCTTGTTCCAGGAGCCATGTCACCCTTGTAACGATCACAAATGCCCTGGGCAAATAGTCACTCCACTCCTAGCAACAATCAATCAGTTCTTAAGGGGAAAGTACTTAATGTCTAAAGTAGATTGATTAAGCTTGCAACCATTGTTCATACTGAGCTGAAATCATTACTAGCCAATAGAAGTGCACCAAGCAAATGTCAACCAATTATGTAACTGCCAAGTTGGAAAGTCCCTCAGCCTGCTACCATGATAAATAGGCAAGTCTTGTACCAGCTCAGGACCCTTCCATACCTTCCACTGTGTTGGAGAGGTTGGAAGGTCCAAGCTTGAACTTGAATAGAGACTCTTTGCTTTTGCATACAAACCGGACTCCTGGTGGTCTCTGTGGTCTGTGGGGCCTATGGGCTCACAATCTGGGCCTACCATAATTCCCAGCACCCACATGGCAGCTCACTACTATCTGTAACACCTGTTCCAGGGGATCCAACACCTTCATATAGACATACATGCAAGTGAGACACTAATGTACCTAAAATAAAAATAAATAAATTATTAAGAATGTTACTGAACTTATCCTCTGGAATCTGACCCTTCTCCCTTTATTGAAATGCTCTGCATTTTTTGGAATTTTGTTTTCTCCTTACACATCCTGAGCCAAGTCATTTATCTCACAGCAGGAGCACCTAACACTCTGGATTCTCTGCCACATCAGCCCAAACACTGGAAATGGAAACCATCATGGGAAGTGAAATGAGCTAGTCACACAAAGACAAGTAATACATGCTTTACATAAGAGTAAGGGGAAATAAAGGATAGACAGATGTGAAAGGGATCTATCTATTGGGGATTGTGGTGGTTTGAATGAGACTGGCTCCCATAAGTTCATAAATATAAATGCTTAGGGAGTGGCAGTATTTGAAAGGATTAGGCGGTGTAACCTTGTTGGAGAAAGTGTGTCACTGAGGGGTGGGCTTTGAGGTTTCAAAAGCCCAAGCCAGGCTCAGTGGCTCTCTTTTCCTCTGACCTGAAGATCTGGGTATAGAACTCTTAGCTTGTCTCTAGTAACAAGTCTGACTATGGGCTGCCATTCTTCCCACTATGATGATAATGGACTGAACCTCTAAAATTGTAAGCCAGCCCCATTTAAATGCTTCCCTTTATAAGAGCTGGTCACTCTTCACAGCAATAGAACATTGACTAAGACTGGAATGCAGAAGAAGAAAGGGTTAATAGAGAAGGTGAAAGTGATCAAAAAGCATATTATGTTGATGAACTGAAAGGAAATGAAACCCTTTACTCTACACACTTAAGACACACTAACAAAACTATTGGAGAGGAGTATGAAAATATTATTTAATCAAATGAATCAATTAAACAAGATGCCTCTAGAGACCTTGCTGTTTACAGATCTGTTTGGGAGTCACAAATCACTGTCTAGGCAACTGTGTTAAGCAATGTGATTTTGCAACATTGCAGTTTGGACACGGTGATGCTTATGCCTGCAAGCGATACAGTCATGTAATATCCTCATGTGATATGATGCATTAGTAGCTTCCAGACTTGCAAATCTGACTCTCAAGTGTTGTTTAAGTGTGTTTCCGTGCACGTTGCAGCGTGAGGAAGGACCTGAGCAAACATACTGAAGCAGACAACTGTGTTAATATCTAGCATCAGAGGACTCAACAGGGTTTACAGACAGTGCTAAGTTACCCCAAAGACTCAGGAACGTGTGCCCCGCCTGCTTCCAATAGGGATCTAACTAGGAAGCAGGATAAATTAACTTTTATGCATGTTTCCTTGCTTATGAACTGGAGGTAATGATAGTATCAACCCATCAGGCTCTTTGGAGGATACACAAATCAATTTTCTCATGTAATAATGCTTGGACTTACAGCCTGTGAATGAGCAGGATCTAACTCTTTATCTCCTCTTGATCGACGTGCCCTCATCTTGGTGAAACCATATCTCTCTTCCTGTGTCCTGAACACATCCATGCGATTCTCCGCTCCCATGCTTCTGAGTCTTCCTACCAGGCCCTCCCTCTGTATACACCAGATTGTCCCCATTATCGAGCGCTTGTTTGGGTATCTCCAAGGCACCACCCCCTCCACTCCCAGGCGTAGTCATTGGTCCTTTGAATAACTCCCAGTTATTATCTGCTTTTCTCCTTCAGCACTTCATCCTACTTATAATTCTATCCAGCTTCTATTCTCTGGGCCGCTTTGTGAATCCCATGGGAGAAGGGTCATGCTCTATTCACACTGTACTCCCGGTTGCTTGTCCCCAGATGTTGCTTCATAAACATTTCATGAGAAATGTGGTGTATGAAGGCTTTAAGGTAGCTAAAAGAGTGATAAAAACTGACATTATAGATTTACTTAAGCAACACTAATATAATCAACACTACTGTTTTTCAACAATATAAGTAATTATTACATTTCTGTACAGTATTGTTCAGAGTAGGGGAAGGATGTAAACATCAGTCAATAAATTTTAAGTTTTTGACACAATGTCTTTTAATGTAGCCCAGGTTGGCTGACCTTGCTATGTAGCCAAGGCCTGACCCTCTTCGCTCAGCCTTTGGCGTGCTCTGATCGTGGGCCTGGGCTACCACTCTCAGCTTAGTAAACTGTCTTTAATTTCTCTTCTGGTCATCCCTACTTATAGTGCATGACAAGCATTGTCTAAAAATATTCACTACAGGTATTCCTGAATGGATGATATAACCTAGGACAGATGGTGGCTCTGGGGAGGAGGACAGTAAGTAGAAAGTGGGATTTTTCACTCTGCCTGACACACCCAGAGAAACTAACAAGACCACATCCCTGACACTGTTTTCAGTGATTCCTGCGGAGCTTCAGAACACACCAAGATGAAGGTGTGAAGTTAGGAATTAGCGATAAAGTCGGGAAAGATGCACTGAACTTGACCTGTGCATCCTGGTACCATCATGCATGTCAGGGAAGACTGTCTGGGCCTTTCACTTACTGCTCCAAACCGAAATCATAATCAGCGTAAGGCCACCCACAGCGAGAAGGCATGTGAGTTCAGCATTTGAAAAGCCAGCCCCTACTTCACTGACGGGTGAGTCTAAGGTATTTTAATATAATCTCAGGTCACATGATGTAAAACAGATTCTCAATGCTTGAGTTACTCATGGGGAGAAACGTGATGAGCTTAAAGAATTTTAAGCTGAGGTTAAAAATTAGCTTAGTATGATGGACTTTGACAAGATGTTCCTATCGCTTATAAAGCAAGACACAGCGAAGATTTGTCTTCCTGACTCCAGACCGGCCCCTCCCTTCTACTCTGCATCTTAGAGACTCAAGCTGGGGTGTGCGGGGGGGGGGGGGGGGGGGGGGGGGGGGGGGGGGGGGGGGGGGGGGGGGAGGGTGTTACCCAGACACAGGTAGCCTGCTGTGGCTACACTGTACTCTCTTCTACTAGGAGGCGGGATTACTGAATCCGCACAAGGGAAGCACATGTCTTCTCCCATTCTCCTCTGCAGCCTTCTATCTAACTGGTATTTAAGTTTAACCCACCCAGCCTCCAACTAGAAAAGAGGAAATAAGCTTTTTGATTTTTGCATATCCCTGAGCGCCTTGGTAACTATTTCTCTTCTTGTACTGTTTTCCTAAGAGAGTGCTTCACTAGATGGTTGGCGGGATGAAAAAGTTCGTTAAAATCTTACTGCTGCATAAAATAGTAAATAAAATAGAAAGACATTAAGGTTTTATTTCCTGTCGCTCTGTCTGACCCTGCTAACTCCTTAAGAATTCAACAAGCACTTGAATTCTCTGTGAGGAAAGTCAAGACAATGAAGAAATGAATTCTTCATTTTATTCTCATTGGGATGATCTCTAAACACAGCCCCTCTTGGCGCCTTCTGAGGTCACCTGCTAAGAGGCGGATAAGAGCAGTTCTGAGCTGGTCTCCGCATCTCTTAAATATACATTTTTGTTTGTTTGTATGTTTTGTTTTCATTTTCTGGCTACAGATGGACTAAGCAGCAACTCTTGCACCTGTCTTGTTCTATTGGCCCTGCCCAAAGGAAGGCCACTCTAAAGATAGATCAGAGGGAACAAGTGGTTTGCATGGTTGACTATTTTGAGGTACCAAGGGAGGAGGAGTCAAAAGATGAAAATGTGTTAGCAAGTGGAATAAGTAGTGTAGAAACTGTGGAGAGATTTGGGGGTTAAATTCATGGCCGTGTGTTGCCATAGAGACTGGGCTAAACATACAAGATTGCCAGTAACCCAATGATTTAAATACAGCTTTCTTGGGTGGTTTTATGTACAGCAAAATTCTCAGTATCTGAGGGACACTATTTAGATCTCTTTCAGAATAGACCACGGATTATTAAAAATGGGGTCAGTGTCCAAGTTTTTAGACTCATCTGAAAACATTTGGTTCCTGGGACTCCGTTGATTAGCATAATACAAACTGACTCCTAGCTCAGGCTGTAATGTAACCCTGGTTGTGTTTGTGAACCCACAATGCAATGCCTTACCTAGTAGGTTCCACTTTCAGTGGACTCCCAAGGCTTCCCTTTTGCTTGGTAGCTGGTATGAACTAAACAAGCAGGAATCAAACTGACACCAGTCGAAAACCATAGTCAAACTCATAGTCGACACCAGTCCTATGAGTGGAGACCCCCACTACTCATATTTTCATTTTTAATAAATCCATTTTGAGGTTTTGTGCAAGGATATATTATATATTGAGCGCATTGCTTTCTATATTCTCTGTCTTAGTCACTCTTCTATTGCTGAGAAGAGACACCATGACCAAGGACCAAGGAAACTATTATAAAAGAAAGTGTTTAATAGGGGCCTTGCTTACAGTATCAGAGGTGTGGGTACATTATCATCATGGAGGGAAGCATGGTGGCATGCATGGTGCTAGAGCAGTATAATGGAGAGCTATATCCTGATTGGTAGTGTGTGTGTGTGTGTGTGTGTGTGTGTGTGAGAGAGAGAGAGAGAGAGAGAGAGAGAGACAGAGACAGAGACAGAGACAGAGAGACAGAGTCAGAGAGAGAGAGAGACAGAGAGACATGGTGGCATGCAGTATAACTGAGAGCGATAACCTGATTGGTAGTGTGGGTGTGTGGGTGTGTGTGTGTGAGAGAGAGAGAGAGAAAGAGAGAGAGAGAGAGAGACAGAGACAGAGACAGAGAGACAGAGAGAAACAGAGACAGGAATTCTAATCCTTTAAATAGTGTCAAGCTCTAGTGGCTAAGTTTTCAAATACATAAGCCTATGGGGGCCATTCTTTTTCAAACCTCCACATCCCCTAACCCAGGCCCCCTCCCCACTTCCCATTAGTCCCATTAGATAAGTTTAGTTCTACTTTTATGTCATGTAAACATACATAATTGTAAGTATGATGACTGGAGAGATGGCTTAGCAATGAGAAGCACTGCTGCTTTTACAGAAGACCTAAATTCAGTTTCCAGCATCTGTGTGATAGCTCACTACAGTCTGTAACTTCAGTTCCAGGAGAGCCAGTGTCCTCTCCTGACCTCTGAATCCATTTGAATCCATTAGGCGCCCAGACATGCTTGCAGGCAAAAGACTTATATCCATAAACTAAAAGTAAATAAATCTTAAAGGCAATTTTAAAAACATGAGCACATACATGCATAATCTAGAAACCACAAGTGAGAGAAAATGTATATTTGTCTTTAGGAGCCTGGCTCAATTCACTTAGTATGATTATTTTCAGCTCGTCCATTTTTTATGGACACTTAGAATTCCACTGCGTAAAATACTTCTTTTTGGTCTGTTCCTCGGTTGTTAGGCAGCTGGGTTAGTTCCATAATTGTGAAGAGTCCTGCAATAAACATCAATGTGAGTCTCTCTGTGATGTGCCCATTTGGAATCCTTCAGATAAATGCTCAGGGGCTGTGCAACTGGGTCCTACAGAACTTTTTTTTTTTTTTTTTTTTTTTTTTTTTTTTTTTTTTTTTGGTTTCTCGAGACAGGGTTTCTCTGTGTAGCCCTGGCTGTCCTGGAACTCACTCTGTAGACCAGGCTAGCCTCGAACGCAGAAATCTGCCTGCCTCTGCTTCCCAAGTGCTGGGATTAAAGGCGTGCACCACCACCGCCTGGCTCCTACAGAACTATTTTTAGTGCTTTGAGAAACCTCCATAGTGAGTCCATAGTGGTTGAACTGGGTTGCATTTCCACCAGAAGGGTACAAGGAAAACTTTTGTCCGTATCCTCACCATCATTTGTTGTTATTTGTTTTCTTGATGAATACCATTTTCATTGGGGTAAAATGGAGTTCTAATGTAGTTTCAATTTGCATTTCTCTGGTGACCTAGTGAGGCTGGACATTTTCCCATTATACTTATTGGCCATGTATAGTCCACCATTGGAGAATGGTCTGGTCATTTCATTAGCTAATTTATTTATTATTTAGTTTTTTGTTTTAGTTCTTTGTATATTCTAGAAATTAATTCCTTATGAGATATATAACTAGCAAAGATTTTTTTCCCTCTCTCTAGGCTGTCTCATCAACTGCTTCTGTTGTTGTACAGAAGTTTTTTAATTTCATAGGTCCTATCTGTCAACTTCTCACATTGCATTCATTACTTCCTTTAATATCCTTTTGATAAAAAATATCAGAAGTAGTAATAGCATAAAAGTATACAAATGGGAACTGGTTTGTATACATATATTTTTCATTAAAAAAAGAAAAAAAATTGTGGGTAAGGGAGCAGTTGGAGAGATGGTTCAAAATTAAGACCACTAGCTGCTCTTCCAGAAAGCTGGGGTTCAGTTATCATATGGTACTCCAGCAGATCCACAGGCACCAAGCATGCATATGGTACACAGACATATATACAGGCAAAACACCCAAGACTGTGTGTATCTATTTATATAAGAAATATATGGAAATTTCTTTACTAAACAGAATCATTCCAAGTATAAGGGTTGGTTGGCACCTTGTTTTGTTTTGTTTCACTTCAGGGCACCAGACTTGGCAAAGGCAAATACAGAATACCCAGTTAAATGTTTAATTGCAGATAAAGAATGTTTTTATAATATAAAATGCACCAAATATCACATAAGATATGTTTAATAAGCAGACACTCACTATTTGTGATTTTTAATCTTCACTTTAATTTAACTATATTTGTTTTGTGTGCTAAGTAAAAGATATTACTTTCTGTCTCTGTTTTAATGCAAGTCCAGGTGTCTCCTGAAAACTCAGAGCCCTTTGTAGGATGCACTTGGTCTTCTCGAGGACCTGTGCACATCCTGAGGCCCATCAATGACTGAGATCGCATATTCTGTCTGCTCTTGTCTGCATGCCCTGTGCCATGGCTGGGAGCATCTGAATTCTTGTCGCCAATGGCCAGACATTGTCTCTGGTGTCCCACCATCTCTAAACCTCGACAGTGGTCAGAGAAACACATCCCACCTAGATGCTAGCAATACCGATGACCGAGGCAACACAGCCATCTCTCTATGTCCATGACACTGGAAAACACACATGGGAGATTACTTTATGATAATTCTTTTTTTTAGATAAAATGTATTTTTCAATCTTAACATTCCACTCTAGTGGCAAGTTCTCTGATTAGGTCATATTTTCCTTAGAAATGGTGAGTGTTCTTACATATGAGTTTGAGGCAGAGAAATTTGAGAGTAATTCATTTTAAGAATGAATTTCTCCTGGGTAGGCTTTTATTTATTTTTCTGAAAGTCCAACAAGATCTAACTGTCGGACTTAAATGATGTAATTTAAAAATCAGACTTTGGCCTCGAGGAGCAGAGCCAGTATTATACCGATCACAATAAAGCATGAGTCACCCCGTGGTTTCCAATACGCCTTGGGAACCTAAAAACTGAAACAGGGAAAATGTTAACGGTCCTTAGGTAGCTGCTGTTAAGTCTATAGAGAGCCACTCACATAGATTTATTTTCCCAGAATACATAGGTGAGGGCCAATTAGCCCCTAGAGGCAGAGGTGGTGATTGGCCTGTGGAGGGCAGAGGAAGGGTTGGTAACACTGGATCCCGAGGCTTGGCTGGTCACTGCTGTACTTCCTCCCGTTCCCTCAGCTCATCAAGGCAAGCAAATCTTTCATCAGACTCCACACTCACTTCTGCTGGACCTGGGAAAATGGTGATAATCTGTACGCATCAGCGTTCCATGATTCCGTCCTGTAAGCGCTGCTGCATTACAGTCTGGGACATGAGCTCTGAAGTACCTGACATGCCATTTCTTGGTCTCCCTATTTCAGAGGAAGGATGTTGGTCCTCTCCGCTAGGGAAATTTTTGCCTGTTTAGTCTTCTTGAACTTCAATGTGTCTGACCATCTTTGCTTTGTTTTTCTGATGTGGCACAGGTACACGTGTAAATGCAAGTGCACTCACGTGCTTGGACCTGTGGAGACCTGTTAAGTCTCAAAGCCTGGTAGGCCTTAGAGATACACAAAGTAGGGGAGCTCTAAGACTCCTTGCACCACCACCTTCAAATGTCACATTGTCATCCAAAGGCCAGGTTTAGGAAAATCTGCCTATGGCAAAGGATACAAAGAAAACTGTTAATGGGAAAAATGAAAATAATAATAATTTCTTCCTAAGAACCTACCATCCTGGGCCTGTTCATTTAGGGATGTGGAATTCCAGTTAACATTTTCCTCTCTATCAGAGACATTTTAAATCTAGAATTAAGAATGATATTCGGAGAGAAACACCCAAGGCTGTGCATGGATCATTTCTGGGAACAGTTTTGATTCAGTGTCTGAAGGCGATCCAATGTGAGCTTATAAAAAAAGATAACCAAACATTTTGAGAAACAATATCCCAAAGGCTATCAGGTACAGAGCAGAGCAACTAAACATGAGACGCACAGACACTATGCTTATTTTTATCTATTAACTAGAAAAAGTAAACTTTTCCAATTAAAAGGATGGAGTCACAATTCTGAATATTAGCATTTGTATCTAAGAGGGTATGATTGTGGATACAGTAGTTTAAGATTCCCTGTCTGTGAGAAGAATCAATATTTTTTTTTCTTACAATTTCATTAGGTTGCACACAAAAATGTAAAGAGCATATAGCCTATAAACAGAAGGGTGAAAAAACAATACAGAAGACACCAGGGAGAGAGAACACATGAAAAGGACCGTATATTCAGTGCATAATATATACTATGAAAACATCCTTACATAACCCAGTACCTAGTACAATGAATAGACACAGTAAAGTCTTTTTTAAAACTAACAAAATGGGGGCTGGAGAGATGGCTCAGAGATTAAGAGCACTGGCTACTTTTCCAGAGGTTCTGAGGTCAGTTCTCAGCAACCACATGGTGGTTCACAACACTCTGTAATGAGATCTGGTGCCCTCTTCTGGTCTGCAGGCATGCATGCAGGAGGAATGCTGTATACATAATAAATAAATACATCTTTTTTTTTTAAAAAGTAACAAAGCAAAAGCATATGTGAATACATTTTATCCATGACCAGAACAAATACAGTTTTTTTTCTTTGTTTGTTTTCAAAACTTCAAAAGAGAACCTATCCAGGAATTGCCTCCAGTCTTGCTGGGTGGCCTTGAAGTAGTTCCCAAATGTCATAAAGCTTGGTGGCTACCTCCTTTCCCACCACAAGCTATCATTAAGGCTGCTGGTCAGCCATGTCTGAGACTTCAGCAGGTGGCAGAACTACGGAGCCTCTTCGAATGCGAAGTCTATGGCGAAGTCTAACTGAACATAGGAGGACACGATCCTCCGAGGGAGGCTCAGAAGGCTAAGGTACACACAGCTGAGGGATGCCAAAGGCCTTTCAAAGCTCAGGTTAAATCAGTCTCCAGCAGAACACAGAGAAACAAAAAGAGGGGAAAAGGTTTTTTAAAAGTGAGGGCTTAAATAGTGGCTGTCTAGAAAGGTGGGGAAAGAAGAGAAATAGGAAATGAAAGAGGGAGAGAAGGGGAAAGAAGAGGTGAAGAAGCGGAGGAAAAGAAGAAGGAAAGAGAAGGAATGGATTAATACTCTGACTCGGCCCTTTGACAAACTCACCCTAAGGCTAAGTGAGATTTTGAGTCAGAAAAGCGATGCTTTTTCATGCTTTCCCTTTGGCTTGATTAAGTTAACGTTCATCCTAATGTTCCTCATAAAACAGAAGCCGAGTGCCAAGCAGGAAGGAGAAGCAGATGCTTCCCATTTTAATGACTCACACCGGTTCCTAGAGATTTCAGCCAACCTCAATACATCCCAGACCAGACTGGAACATCGCGGAAGGCCGATGCTGCCACCCTCAGGGTAGACATGGTTGCATTCCGAAGAGGATAACAGACCTTTCTTTCCCCAGGGTTTGACCTTTGGAGATCCCTGTCCCCCATTTTTTAACTGGATATTTTATTTATCTACACTTCAAATGTTATCCCCTTTCACGTTTTCCCCTCTGCAAACCCACTATCCCATCCTCCCTTACCCTGCTTCTATGAGGATGCTCCCTCATCCACCCACCTACCCACTCCTGCCTCACTGCCCTAGCATTCCTCTACACTGGAGCATCAAGCCTTCACAGAACCAAGGGCCTCCCCTCCCATTGATGCCAGATAAGGCCTCTTCAGCTCCTTCGGTCCTTCCTCTATCTCCTCCATTGGGGTCCCCATGCTCAGTCTGATGGTTGGCTGCGAGCATCCTCATCTGTATTTGTGAGGATCTGGCAGAGCCTCTCAGGAGACAGCTGTATCAGGCTCCTGTCAGTAAGCACATGTCCATAGCAACCATATTTATAATAACCAGAAGCTGGAAACAACCCAGATGTCCCTCAACAGAGGAATGGTTACAGAAAATGTGGCACATGTACACAATGGAATACTACTCAGCTATTAAAAACAATGACTTCATGAAATTCACAGGCAAATGGATGGATCTAGAAAAATATCATCCTGAGTGAGGTAACCTAGTCACGAAAGAACACACATGGTGTGTACTCACTGATAAGTGGATATTAGGCAAAGACCGTGGAATACCCACAGTACAACTCACAGACCACATGAAGCTCAAGAGGAAGGAAGACCAAAGGGTGGATGCTTCACTCCTACTTAGAAGGTGGAACAAAATAATCAAGGGAAGTAGAGGTGGGAAGGACTTGGGAGGAAGAGATGGCGGGAGGGGAAAAAGAGGGGCAGAATCAGGTATGGGAGGAGATGGAGGAGATGTACAGAGGGTCAGGAAATTAAAAAGAGGTGTGTAGCAATGGGGGATGGGGAACTGGGGGTAGCAACCAGAAAGTCCCAGATGCCAGGAAAGCAAGAGCATCCTAGGACCCCGTGGGGATGACATTAGCTGGAATACCCAACAAAAGGGCGGGAGAAGCTGTCGAGACCATATCCAGAGGTTAGGCATGGCCCCATGATTGAGGGATGGGGCCACTCACCCATCTCCAAAATTTTAATCCAGAATTGTTCCTGTCTAAAGGAAATACAGGGACAAAGAGTGGAGCAGAGGCTGAAGGAAAAGCCATCCAGAGACTGCCCCGTCCGCCATTTCTAAAATGAAAGTTTAAGGTCCTAAATCACACTCCAGACATCGCAAACTGGGTCTTCCTGTTGCTTTTTGTGTTTCCTCTAAGAAAAGCAGCTAGGGGTCAGGACTCGCTGAGACTCCGCTGTGACTCCCCAGGAGTTTTTGGTGACTGTCCATTGCGGGGCTACTCACTGTGATTCAGAGTCTTTCATTTGTAAGCTTAGAGATCTAAAAACCACCTGGGATTTTTTTTTTTTTTTCCTTTTTTTACTGCTAACTGGGAAGTCCTGCGGTGGCTTTGTACTCAGAGACTTCAAGCTTCCTGTTTAAGAATAGAGTGTGTGTGTATGTGTGTGGGGATGTCATAAAGCTGGGCTTTGTTTTGTTGACTCCTTGGTCTCCAGTCTCCTCTATCCACAGGGGGTGGGGAGGGGAGAATTATATATGAGATGTGTTTAGGAACCATTGTTTTCCAAGCACACAGATATGTTCATGCCCCTAGAAAATGAACTCAATTCTATAGCCTCTCTCTCCTCCCCCAGATGTCAGAGAACAGAGCTGGAATTTCCAACTCTCCAATAACATGGCCAGCTCTTCTGGCATCCCCCTTCCTCACCCAGAAGCTAATAGAAGTCCTGTTGAGAGTCACTGCCTTTCGGGAGTTCAAGTCCCAGCAAAAGACTGTTCTGACACTCAGTAAATTCCAGACTCCTCAGTGTATGTCACGAACATGGACATGGGGATCAAATGTGTTCTTTGTTATGCTACAAAGTGTTCTAATCAAGCTATGTATTTAAAACAAGTTAAGTTGGTGGTTGCAAATATTGCCTTAATAAGTAGCACCCCCCACCCCCGAAGGCAATTCTATGACATTTACCAAAATTAGAAGGCTTTTTGAATTCTGTATCACTGACCTGCCAATTTCACACCAGGAACTTTTCCTACATGACATTGTCTATGTGTAAGGTCAGTTATCAGAATAATGCTCAATATCAAAAAATTGAGAGAAATAATACACATCAACAGGAGACCAATTAGAAAATCATAATATTTCGAGGTGGGCATGGTAGTGCATGTCTTTAATCCCAGCACTCAAGAAGCAAAGGCAGGTGGATCTCTGAGAGTTCAAAGCCAACATGGTCTACACAGTGAGTTCTGTGACAGCAGGGCTATTTAGCAAGACCCTGTCCCCCCAAAAAAGGGGAATGGGGGAACAGAGAGATTGTTCAGCTATTAAAGGCTAGGCTCAAAACCAAAACCTCAAGAAATTATAGCAGTTTCATAGAAGGGAATAATATGCAGCTTTAAAAATAGATGACAATTCCTATGCGTTATAGGAAATTAAATGATACACAGTGGGCCAATGAGATGGTTCAGCAGGTAACGGTTCATGATGGACAAGCCTGGTGACCTGAGCTCTTGTACTATAGGACAGAACTGACTCTGTCCACAAGGTTGCTCTCTGACCTCCACATGGAAGCCATGGCATGAAAATGACTCTGGGATCCCAGTCGGAGCTTTGGATTTGGGGGCTTACGGGTAGCCAGCACTGTGCTGCCTTGAAGTCCCACAGTAACTAAGACACTTGTACATGTGTGGCTGGGGATGATGCTGGCTGGTGCAGTTCTCTGGAGCACAGGGAAGTGGAGGTGGAGTGAAACCTCACAGTCGTTCCAACCTCTTAACTTCCTGATAACGTGAGCAGTGATTCTCAGGAAGAAGCTCACAATTTCTTCAGATCAGAACAAAGTCTTTATTCGAGGAATGGCTGCAGCAGTGAGCAGCAGGCAGCCAAGGCTCCACCGGGTCCACTAGAGGGCAGTGTGCTCACGTTTCTGAGGAAGCATGAAACTCTACAATCCACCGCTGCTTAAATATTGTTCTTTCCTTCATTTTGTTTATTTTATTTTTAAATGCATTCAAATTAAAAGATAATCATTCCATCTTCCCTTTTCTCCTTTCAGATTCTTCCTTTAATCTTTCTCATGTACCCCTCCCTGCACTCTCAAACATATGTATATATATATAAAATATATATACAAATATATAATACAAACAATATATGTACATAATATATAATGCATGTTATGTAATATATTATAATTATATAGTAATATATAATATACAATTATATGTTATATGATATATATAACATTAACATAATATAATATATAATAAATATATACACTATATATGTACAAATATATAAATACCCCATGAGATCTTATACCTTCTCTACTAATATGCCTATTGACATTGCCATTGTTCAGCTCTTGTTTATGCAGCCATTTATAGGAGGGACTGTTTCATAGCAGACTTCCTGGTATTATGGCTCTTATAATCTTTCTGTCCCCATTTCTGCTGTGTTCCCTAAGTCATACATGCAGGAACAGTGGTGTAGATGTACCCATTGGGGTTTCATTCCCCACAATTGGTTGACATTTTTCTTGTGTCTGGTTGTGGTTTTCCGTGATGGTCTCCATTTGTTGTACAGAAAAGCTTATTTAATAAGGGATGGTAGCTGCACTTGTCTGTGGGTATAAGAATGAGTTTTAAAATGTGGTAAGGAATCAAGCTGGTCTATCAAAGTTGTAGTGGTAGATTCTCTTCTAAGATCGGTGACGTCCTACCCCAGCCATAGGTAACCATCAACAAGCGAGTTTCACTTACTGCACCTTTAAGGATAGCCTGCATGCTGGTTACTGTTGTGCTTCGTAGGTGTGACAGCTGGGAACGAGGGTTAATTGCCACCTTCTCTTGGCCGCTTACACAGTACTTCCTGTTACCATGGAAGCTAGACTACAGGAAGGAGATTTACCTTCAACCTCTAAGAGGTGTCCAAGGGCAACGATAGTAGCCTTGTTGTTTGGGGAGTCACTCGGATACCCCGACCAACATCTTTTTTTGTTTTGTTTTGTTTTGTTTTTTCGAGACAGGGTTTCTCTGTTTAGCCCTGGCTGTCCTGGAACTCACTCTGTAGACCAGGCTGGTCTCGAACTCAGAAATCCGCCTGCCTCTGCCTCCCAAGTGCTGGGATTAAAGGCGTGCGCCACCACCGCCCAGCTCCCGACCAACATCTTGAAAGAAGGCTTTTCCCTTGGCACTTGGGTTTTCCTTAGTCTATGGTTCGTGTAGGAAACACTGCCAGCTCAAGTGACACAACTTCATTTACCATCTATATCTACCTATTATCTATGTCTATATCTGTGTCTATGCCTATATCTATGTCTATATCTATCTATATCATCTATATAATCTATATCCTCAATCTCTATCTATATAGTGTATCTATTTATATAAACAAAATATAATATAAATTCCTTGAGGCTTTATCTAATCATTGACCTTGATGTTATTTATTTCCCCTCCTCTGTTAAACTCCCTTCCCCTTCCCAGCTGGAACTCTTCCATTTTCTCTGTTTCTGCCTTCATCTTACCAGTATTCTGCTATTTCTCTCTCAAGCCCTCCACTGCCACTGTTCTTTTGTACTTTCCTGATATCTGCAGTTATTCCAGGTTATGTATTCATATGTGAAGACTTGTACCTAGAGACCACAGATGAGAGAACATGCCACTGTAGTTGTCCTTCTGGATCTGAGTTACTTCACTCAGTGTAATCTTTCCTACAACCATCTACTTTTACTTGAAATTTTATGTTTTAAGGCACCTGGAGAGTTTGCTGTTATGTATATGTGCCACATTGTCATTCATTGGCTGAAAAACATTTAGGTTGTTTCCATTTCCTACCTGTTGAGGATGGGGTGGCAATGAAAGTACTGAGCACATATTCTAGAAATGCAGGGATGAATCAACATATATAATCCACTTAATATAATAAGTCATATAAATGGACTTAAAGGCAAAAATCACATAGCCGTCTCAATAGACAGACAAGGCCTTTAACACCTCGGATCCCTGCTTCCAGTTAGCTCTAATTGCTATGTAAAGTTGCAGCCAATGGCTGGGCAGGGAGACAGAGGCAGGACTTTATATTTCCAGGGCAAGGGGACCGGGGAAAGAAGAAGGATTTAGAATGGCTATGCCAGGGCAGCAGGGGGATCAGGGCCTGATATCTTCAGGAGAGAAAGCACAGAGCCATGTAAGCATGGGGGAAGAGCGACCCCAGGGGCCCCTCCCCAGTTTGAGTCTTGGGTAGCAAAGATGGAATATAGATTTTAGTAAGTAATAATTCAGAAGTATCGGAGGGGAGGCATTAGCAATGTGGAAATTTGGGAAATTGAGCTGCTTAGGTCATATCACAAATAAGGTTTGTGTGTGTGTGTGTGTGTGTGTGTGTGTGTGTGTGTGTTTCATTGGAGAATCCACAGCATTGGGACGGTATCGAGCTGTGGGAGGGGAGTTTAGAATGGATTAACTACTACCAATACAATGCAAACAGGGAAAGAAGAAGTCAAATTATCCATATTTGCAGAAAGTATGATTTTATACATAAGAGATCCCAAAAACTCCATCAGAAAACTTTAAAAACAGTCAACAAATTCAGCAAAGTGACAGGGTACAGAATCTACTTAGAAAAACAAGCATTCTTTCTATACATCGCCAACAAACATACTGAGAGAGCGATTGTCAGCATGCTCCCATCCGCAATATCAGCAAACACAATAAACTGTCTTGGGGGAAAAAAAAATCTAACTAAGGAAGGAGAATGAAACTTCAAATCTGTGAAGAAAGAGACTGAAGAAGCTATCAGAAAATGGAAATACATCTTGTGTTCATGGATCAGTAGAATATTTTGAAAATGACTATCTGGCCAAAAGCAATTTATAGATTCAATGCAATGCCAATCAAAAGACCTGCAACATTCTTCACAGAAACTAAAAAACCAAACAAACAAACAAAAAAATGCTAAAATTCATGGGAAACTAGAAAAGACACCAGATAGTCAAAGAAATTCTAAGCAAAAAGAAAAATACGGGAGAGCCATCCTAGACTTTATGATATGTTACAGAGCCACAATCATTTAAACACAAAAGGCATTGTCAAAAAGCAGACCTGTAGATTAATGGGACAAAAATCAAAGACCCAAACACAAGTACATTAATTCAGCAATTTTATGTTTAACAAAGAGGCCAAATCATACACAGGAGAAAATACAGAATCTTCCACAAATGGCGCTGTGAAAACTATATACCCACATGCAGAAGAATGAAACTTAACCAATATCTATCATCAGGCACAGAAATCTGTTCCAAGCTGTGGAGAGCAGTAGAGCTGGAGAGGCATTCGCCTTGACAAGATGGCGCCTACATCCGCTGTCGACTCCTGGTAAACAACTGTTTGCGCATGTGCGTAGAGTGAAAAGGCGCCAAGTCACAGCCCATCCTGGGGCATCACATGGGGTGATGAGCAAACAGCCAATCATGGGCGGACACGCCGCGCTGTGGTGTATATAAGCAGTGCCGATTAGTGGCTCGGCCCTTTTTCCTCTTCATGATGCAATAAATGCTTGCTGTAGAAGGATCCTAGTGTCTGCGTGTCTTCTTGCTGGTGAGACGACTGCGGGCTACAACTGGTGCCGAAACCCAGGACGCCAGGGAGCCTTACTACCGAGTGTACAGTAGGAGACCCTCCGCTCACAGAGAGGATACAGAACTGCAGAACAAGGTAAGCTCTGAGAGGCATGCTGTTTGGTTTTAATTCCTCCGACCCTTCCTCAAGGTTAGAGAGCGGCCGCTGAAGCTGCGGTAATTGTGCTAGTGGCGCTTGTTACGATGTCCATTTGGCACTTGATACATTCTTGCCTGGAGGATGAGAAATGCCGAGCCTCTGTAGCGTCTGGACAGGGGCCACTTGAGGAGTTACAAGATAGCATGTCAGAAACAGAGCGTAATGAGAGAGTGGGAGCCAGCCAAGATAAAAGGGAGAGAAAAAAGGGTATACCCAAGGACACAGACCCTTCCGCTCAACCTGCAGAAGCGAGAGATAAGGGAAAGAACGCCCTGGGAGAGAAAACTAGAGAAAAGGATGGAGCTTCGAGACCGAAGCCCCTCTACCCAGTTGAGAAATTGGAGGCCCTCGAGCTTGATAGCTCTGAGGAATTGAGCCCCTCCGAGGAGGAGGACTTGGAG
>NW_022196906.1:72316634-72327103 GCF_008632895.1 Mastomys coucha | reverse complement strand
CCTGGTAAACAACTGTTTGCGCATGTGCATAGAGTGAAAAGGCGCCAAGTCACGGCCCATCCCGGGGCATCACATGGGATGATGAGCAAACAGCCAATCATGGGCGGACACGCCGCGCTGTGGTGTATATAAGCAGTGCCGATTAGTGGCTCAGCCCTTTTTCCTCTTCATGATGCAATAAATGCTTGCTGCAGAAGGATCCTAGTGTCTGCGTGTCTTCTTGCTGGGGAGACAACTGCGCGGGCTACACCAAGCAGATCAAAGTCATCAATTTATATTTTGACATTTTAAAATTGCTAGAAGAAAATATCAGCAAGATATAGGTATAGGTGCAGGAGAGAACTTCTGAGAAGGACTCCATCTACGCAGGAGGCTAGGTTAACATTAGACAATTCTCCATCCACTCAGGAGTCCAGGTTAACATTAGACAATTCTCCATCTACTCAAGAGTCCAGGTTAACATTAGACAATTCTCCATCTACTCAGGAGACCAGATTAACATTAGACAATTCTCCATCTACTCAGGAGGCCAGGTTAACATTTGACAATTCTCCATCTACCCAGGAGTCCAGGTTAACATTAGACAATTTTCCATCTACTCAGGAGTCCAGGTTAACATAAAACAAATAGAATAGAGCTCCAGAGCTTGCAAGGCCCCCAGACCTTAGCACAACTGACTCCATCATAGAAATACCATTCAGGCCATAAAACTTAGCATATCGACAGCACCATCTGCCAAAAGTAAAACAAAAACCTAATGCATTAAAGTCCATAGTTCTGAGAAAGTCTTTAAATGTACTAAGCTCACTTTTTTTTCTTTCGTTGTTTCACGTCTTGTTAACTGGAGTATGTCAACCCAGAATGTGGTTTCTATGCTTAAAAGCTCCCCCCTGAGAAAATCTTGGTGCTACACTGGGATCCTGAACATGCAGTGTAGCTGCCAGCTGGCTAATAAAGACTTTCTATCAGCTTGAATCTGTTTCAGAGCAGTCTTCTCTGGTGAATAGCTGACAACAGGGACTTCATAAAACTAAAGTCTTGTGTATCGCTCAGGAAACAACTGATCAACTGCTGAAGAAACTCACAGAGTCGGAGAGAATCTTTGCCAGTTATGTAGCTGACAAAGGATTGATTTCTAGAACCTGAGAACTCAAGAAATAAAGAGTCAAGAAAACACATGAACAAACTTAAGAATGTGCTAGTGATTTAGACAATGAGTTCTCAATCAAAAATAAAATAGGGTAAGAAACACCTCAAGAAGTTTTCATCGCCCTTAGCTACTAAGGAAATGCAAGTTAAAACGACTGAGATTTCATCTCATCTTAGTCAGAATGGCTAAGACGAGCTAGACAACTGGCAGCAAAAGTTGCTGATGTTGTGGGGAAAGAGGGACACTCATTCTTCTTGGTGGGATGGCAAGCTAGTACAGCCACTCTGGAAATCAGTAGGGAGGGTCCTCCAAGAACTAAGACTAAATCTACCAGAGGACCCAGCTATTCCACTCCGTAGCATCTACAACTCTGTAACCCTCCACAGGATGGCCAAAGGACTTGACCTCCATTGTCATTGATCACAATACACTGAAGCTCTGCTTTCTAAATAACTCTTCCTCACAGAGAAACAAATCTAAAAGTGTTGCCTTCTTAAATGTCTCAGTATCAGAAATTGGAACTTAGGAAACAGAAATGTCAATGAGAGGATAATAAGCTAGAAGTGTCTGATGCTGTTGATAAATATTGTTTTCCAAGACAGGTTTCTCTATGTAGCCCTGGCTGTCCTGAAACTTACTCCATAGATCAAGCTGGCCTCGAACTCACAGAGATCACCTAGCCCTGCCTCTTGAGTGCTGGGATTAAAGGCACGCACCACTAGCTGGCTAGTTCTGGTATTTTTAAGTGAAATGTTCAGAAAACACCTGAAGCCTGTATTCCATTGCAAGTTCGTCATCTCATCTTTCCACAGTGACAGAACCAGCTCTTACTGGTTAGCCAGACTCAGGTCTGTGAGTCCTGGAGGTTTTCGGAAACAGGTCGTGACCATGGTTACCGCACTCAAGCAAGTAGGAGACTTAGCTCAAGCATTTAATGCAATTTTTTTTTTTCAGAGTTTGTTTCTAGGAAGACCAAATTACTGAGAACAGTAAAAAGAACTGTCTTACATAAGCACAATATGCATGATAATTAGCCAATCTGCTTTTAATGCTGTTAGTTCTAAGAGACTGCTTCATAAAGCCAGGCAAATGGAACTGCAACTCACTTAAAGGTTATAAGGATGGGAGCTTCCTTGAGCCTGAAAACAAAAGTATCAAGATGTAATGGGGGTCTGTAATGAGGCTCGCAGTTTTCTGTGATCCACAGTGGCACTGTCTTACAGACTCCCAAGGACAGTAAGCCCAACCAACCAGACACCCCAGAGCTCCCAGGGACTAAGCCACCAACCAAGGAGTACACATGGATCCAGCTGCATATGTAGCAGAGGATGGCCTTGTCAGGCATCAATGGGAGGAGAGGTCCTTGGTCCTATGAAGGCTTGATAGATGCCCCAGTGTAGGGGAATGGAGGGTGGGGAGGTGGGAGTGGGTGGGTGGTTGGGTGGAGGAACACCCTCATAGAAGCAAGAGGAGGGGATGATGGGGTAGTGGGTTTCTGGGAGACGGGAAACCTGGAAAGGGGATAACATTTGAAATGTAAATAAAGGGGCTGGAGAGATGGCTCAGCGGTTAAGAGCACTGGCTGCTCTTCCAGATGTTCTGAGTTCAATTCTCAGCAACCACATGGTGGCTCACAACCATCTGTAGTGGGATCCAATGCCCTCTTCTGGTGGGTCTGAAGACAGCGACAGTGTACTCATATACATAAAATAAATAAATCTTAAAAAAAGAAAAGAAATGTAAATTTAAAAAATCCAACAAAAAATACAGGGTTACATTTCATTGTACTTAGTTTGTCAGAGAAGAACAAAAGCATTACTAACAACATTCAGTGATTTCTCTTACACAGCAAAGGCACCACATCACTTTTAAGCACAGATGCATCTATGATCTGAGATAGTTAAAGAGCTGCTCTGCATCGAGGATCCCCTCTAGTCCTCCTCCAGCCTCAGAGACACTGCCTCCCCTAGAGCGAGGCATCATATTTCCAGGATTCTCTTCTCTCTGTGGTTCTGGGCCAGAGATGCTGGCAATAATCGTGGAGGCAGATGTGATGAAAAATACTCAGAGAACTGTTGATATACAAGAGAGTCCCGTAACTTGATCCAATCCAAATAGCTATGGCTTTTGTGAAGAAGATGGTGGACTTGGCTCTCAGACACACTAGCTTCATTGGTACATATGTCACCCTGGGCAGCTTTAGTCCTCATTTCCTCCCTCCAGAAAGAACGCAATTGATAATCCAAATGGCTTGTTTTGAGTATTAGAGAAGCTATTATTTAGATACTGTTGGCTCAGAGTTCATTGTAAAAAGCTACTATGACAGGTCCCTTATTTCAGAATGCCTCCAGGGCATATCTTTATCCACTTGGATTTACAGCTTTGATTTTAATAGAAGATTGAGATACATAACCACATGAAAGGAGAAAGGGGACAAAAATGAAGTGCCCTGCTCTGCAGGCCGGAGAGACCTATTAAACTAGCAATTCTGAAGGCTGTCACTCAAAGATGGGAAGCAAGGAACCTTGTAGATTCAACCTCTTCTTTATGTAAAATGCTAAAACATTAAAATCAACCAAGCAAACAGAGCCCTACCTTGTCTAATAATATCTAGTGAGCCAGTTCTTAAGAAGCTATGAGGCTCAAACTTAGTGCCTTCCTGGTCCTCCCAAGCCAAGAATGTAAATAGCGATGGTGGCATTCCTGATCCCATATGTTCTCAGATAAACAGAAATCCTCTTTGGAGAAATCGACAAGAACCCAGGCTTCAAAGCATCCCCACCATTAATGTCTTCAGCCCTGGAAGACAGTCATAACCAGGGGTAGACTCACCATGGAAATAACATCACCTTGGAGGACTAATAGTGTTAAGAAATAGAGGACACTGATAACAAGGCCATTCTATCAGGTAACGGTGCAGCCCCTGCCCCAGGAGATTGGGGCACAGGGGCCTTGGTTTGTCTATACTCTTTAGGAGAGGGAAAAAAGGGAAGAAGAAGCAGTGGGGGGAGGGCAAGAGGAAATGAGAGCAGGCTGGCCTGCAAGAGTGAATGACCTCGAGGATTAAGCGGATGGACAGATGTAGAAGGGAAGGAAGCTGGGTAGAGATATAGATCATAAAGAGTCTAAGCTCTGACTCACCTCTCCCTACTGCCTCTGCAATAGGCCTGGTTCTCTTGACTGATCTTCCTTGGCTAATCACATTATCGATGCTCTCTAGGGCTGGAGCAGCGGTTCTCAACCTTCCCAACGTTGCAGTTCATGCTGTGGTGACCCCAACCATAAGATTACTTTGTTGCTACTTCATAACTGTTATTTCGCTACCTTTATGAGTCAGAAGGTAAATAAATATCTGATATGTAGAGTATCTGATATGAAACCCACAGAGGAGTCTCCACCCACAGGCTGAGAACCAGTGGCCTAGAGGCGGGGGCGAAGACTTCTCATGTGTACTTCTGAACCAACAATGGGAGTATTGAAATGTTTCATTTTAAGTGAGTCTGATTATGTCCAGCTTGAAATCTACAGAACAGACTTAATAAGATTATATCCACCAACTCCTTTGCTTCAGCTATTGGAGACCCAAGCATAGGCCCAGAGGAGGGAAGGGAGAGAAGTTACTGTTCTTACGGGAGTGGGGTTATATGGACATCCAGGCTGGCCTGGGGTCACCATTCTCTCAAGCTGGCCTTCTCTCCATGATACTCTTCTGGTGTTCCTATTAAGCACACTGCAGTACCCTCGCTGCAGGCCTAGTAATCCTGTCACTAAAGCCCGCGCTATCTCACACTCTCACCCAGTCCACACATCAGCATATAAGTCCCCCTGGAGTGATCCTAATTTGAGGGGTGCCAATGGTTTCCCAGTGGAACCCTTGACTGAAACATTTCCCAGCTTCCCCAGGGACCTCATGGAGAGGTGGGACCCCCATTCTGTTGCCATGGTGCTCTCTTGCAATGCTCTGTGTCCAACAGGAGTTAATAGAAACACCAGCAAAGGAAATGCAAGAAGAAAATTCTGCTGCTGCAAGTATTCCTGGAACTGACAGAGACAGGGCGTCCTACAGCTGTACTGCAAACGTCTGTGAGCTCCATCGCCCTTAGGGTCTTGGGTGAATTCTCCTGCAAACCATTTCCTATCTCTGCCTATCTCACAGAGTTGCCATAGTGAATCAATGTTCCTCGAGACCTAGGAGACAAGTCCCTGAGCCAGAGGGCACTGTGTCAGGTCTCTGTGTTATAAATCACTGTTTCGACAGCCCCAGTGCGCTCTGTCCTTACCTTTGGGGAAGCCTGCTGTCGTAGTCTCACAGTTGATGCATGACTCAAAGAAAATGTTACCTTTTACTTCAATGTCTGCTTTTGTCCCGGTAAAATCCCCAAACCGTTTTTCTTTGCTGGATTCTTTTCTTGACACCCATAGCTTCTGAAAGCCAGAACAGTCCAAATTGTGAGCAATCTGAGGCTGATCCCTTACTGGAGCCAGGTCAGGGGCCTGAGAGGTTGGTACCACCAGCCACGGAAGCTGCCAAACGTACATCTCATCTCTTTTCCCGTTCCTGTCTGTAGGGCTCTTACCGACTTAGTTGTCTAGCCAGAGTAGAAACCATTCTATCTCAGACCCTCATTTGAGCCTAAGTGCCCAAGGCTCACAATGCTGGTCAGCAAAGATTGCCTAGGTAGTCATGAAGGTGGCAACTGGAACCAGAACCTCTGACCTGGGCCTGCAGTGGCACACTAGAAGAAGGCCAAGCTGGGACAGAGAAGAGAGGTTTGGGGTCACCTTCTCCACCAGCACCAGCAACACGACCCACAGTCATCACCACCACTGTGACTTCCTCTGTCTCCGTTCTTTCCTGATGAAAAGGCCAGAGAGGCAGGGGAAGATCCCGAGAGGAAAATGAAGGGGCAGACTGAAGCCCTTTCAGGACCGCAGCAGGAGGATACTTTGTAAAGCCCTAGAGGTGACCCAAGACAAACATTTCTGCAAAATTGTATTCAGTTTTATCTTCAAATAATGTTCCTTGCAACAATAGCAGTTGCCTACAAACTATCCCAGGTGTAGAAGGTACAGGCAAAAGTTGCCCAGGTGGAAGGAAGGCTGATTTTTTTAAAAAACAATTTAACAATCTTAGGAAAAATCTTAGTTGCCTGTATTCTTGTTTGGAGTTTTTGTATCTCCTGGGAAATCTCAAAATGGAGAATCCTATCAGCTTCTCTCAGACACACTCTGGAGGTCATCTGGAGAGTTCTCAGGCACCCACCCGTCTGGGGAAAAAGCCCAGACTTGCTTTCTTGGATGCTCCCCACGTGATCAGAAATATGGTTAGGATGAAGAACCGCTGGATTAGCTTCTGGCTCCCAGCACATGTGGTAGATTAGGAAGATGGAGAAGCCAGGCATGTTTCAATAAGAGTGCTGTGCTCGCTGGCTGGTCTTAGAGCAAGTTTGAAGGAACGCTAGCTAGCTGGAGCATGACAAATGTGGTTCTGGCGGGCCTTGCCCTTCTCCCTCATTCCCTCTGCCTTGTTAAAAACTGTTTGATTACATTTCTAAAGCTAGCCCCCAAGATCTATTCCCTTATTTGTACACTTCCTCCTTTTGAAGCTGACTGTCAAGGTCCAGTTATCAAAGTATTGAAGTCCAGCAATCAAAAGCCCTCTTTGCCCCCACCGCAATAGGCAATGAGACACCTTGTTGGTGGTGGTGTTCTTCTATCAGTCAGGGGCAGAGCAGTTCTTTGTTTATCCTTGCTTGATGCCTGGCTTGCCTGTTGTTTTATGCCTAGAACTTATAGGAGATAAGTCCAGGCAGCATGGGAGAAGGAAGACAGACAGAGACCTGTGGACTGCTGTGCCACCCACAGACCAGCCCTAGGCAGGCCCTAGACCCCCACTAGCCACTCCGTGTTATAGCTGCTTGTACTGTCATGCTAATTATGTTTCCCAAAAAACCCTTTTGCAGTGCATCCCACGTGTAAAACTGAGGGACCCTGCCCCCCTCCCCCCAGTTGGTTTTGATTGGTAAGTAAAGCTGCTAGCTCTCAATGGCTGGGCAGAGAGACAGAGGCTGGACTTTTAGGATTCCCCAGGCAAGGGGCCTAGGAGGAGGAAGGAGGCATCCGCCAGGTGAGAACCAAGTCGCCATGCCTGAGAGAAAGAGTGTAGCCGAAATGTAGGAGCTGGGGTAATGCAGCCCAAGAGGGCTGCATATCTGGGCCTAGGACAGCCAAGATAGAATATAGGTTTTAGTAAGTAATAACTTGTGAATATTGGAGGGAGATAGTTTAGCCATGTGGAGGTAAGAAAGTGGCCCAGCCATTGAGCTGTTTAAGGAATATAAAAATATAAAGGTTGTGTAAATGTGTCTTTATTCAGGAACCCAGAACACTGGGGCAGGAACGCAGCCGAAGCCGCTGGCAGGATAGATCTGGGTAACGTTAATTGGGTACTGCTATACTATGAAGCATGGATGGAAGATGTCACCCCAGGTCTTGGGCCCTGCCAGCTATGTGGCCAGCCTGCAGTGAGAGTCTCCACAATGATCGAGAACGTAGTGTTCAGATGGGAGAGAAAGAGAAGTGGAGCAGCTTGAGCATTGTGAAGAGAGATGGACATCAGGACTCAAAAGTGGAGAGGAAGAGCAAGTTGTAAGGGGCCAGTCCTGGCACTGGGGGGTGACAGTGAGGTCCCACCTCAAGGTGCCACTGAGGGCCATGTCTGAGTCTGGGGCTAGACACCAACAGGTCCGTGTGGATGTCTCATACTAGAGAACCTGAGGACGTCTCAGGTCGGGGCAGCCACTGGGGATCATGAGGATGTCTCTGGCCAGGGCAGCCGCTGGGGACAATGTGGACGTCCAGGGACTGTGCAGAACTAGCCCTGCACAGAACTAGCCCTGTGTAGTCCTTGGGAAGTGAAGGCTAGAGAGAAATGCCTTGAGAAGCAAGAGTTGTCAAAGGCATGCACGTTTGCTTCCATGGAGTACTCTCTATGCTGCTCACTCATCCCTGGGCTCCTAACAGCAGTGAGTGACTCACAGAGGGTAAGAGGTTTGCTAAGTTCAGAGAGTTAGAGCAGCAATAAAAATGCCCACTATGGAAAAACTCCTTCTGGTCAAGAGAGCAGAATCTCTGGCCTGGCAGAGGCCTAACATTCTAGTTGGGCAGTTATCCCCAGGGCAAAAGACCACCCTAGGGAGGTAGGCTCATCTTATGTCATGCTAAAGAGGTAGGCATGATAATTATTCCTTTAAGGAGATACTGTAATTTTCTTTTCTGTGATCCCTACCCGCAGCACAGTCCCTAGGAGCCACCATGAGCTTTGGTGGGAGAGATACAACTTAGCCATTCTCTCCCCCACACACCCCCTCTCCCCCTCTCTCACTCTTCCCCTCTCTCTCTCTGCCTCTCCAACTCCCCCTCTCCCCCTCTCTCCCTCTCTCCCTCCCCTCTCCTTCCCCTCTTCCCCTCTCTCCCTCCCTTTCCTCTCTCCATCTCTTTCTCTCCCTCTCAGAACCTACTCTATGCATTTCCTGATACTTTGGGAGTCCTTTCTCTTTCACTAATGCTTCCCATCCTACCATGTGGCTGCTTTTTCATCATGTGTCTGATTTCCATGCCAGCTTACATTAAAATCCATTCTTGAGTTCTTTTATTAATAAGACTAAGATTCCTGAGAGGGAATCCCAACCCCTGTATCCAACGGTCAGTTCTGATCTTAATCTGCTTCTTCTCTCCTGCTTCTTTCAGTGACTTTGGGGGGGCGCGGGGGTGGGGGGAGTTCTACAGAAATTGAAGCAGTCTGCTCTGCCCCCTAGTGGTGATAGCATAGAAGAACATCTGGAAAAACTAGCTGGGAATTATCGCGGGAGTTTCTCAACCTATCGTGGCATTTCACCTTTAGTTTGGTATTTTAAAAAAACAGTTTGGATTCACACACACAGACACACACACACACAGACACACACGAGAAGCTGTGTGTTTGAGACTAGGCTTGTCGCTACTCTAATGGTGGCAAATTTTCTGGTAATGTTCCACAGTCCACTTGACATGAGTTCTTTTCCTACCCTAGATTTCCCACCCATGGTGCTAGCACACCTGCAAAAATTGAGGCTCTGCAAATTTCCAGCACATTAGACCCTCGGGGCAAATATTCAAATAAAATTCTATAGTAATGCTCTAACAGCAAAGTACCCTGCTATGGTCCCCGCAGTTAGTCAAGCGTATTTATAGAAAGTTCTTTTAGCTTCTGCATTTCGTTGCTGTTGATATGGTGGTGACATAACATCTTCAACAATCATTTGATGGTTGGTTCCTCCACATGCCTGTCACACTGGAACGCTGTTGCCAGGAAATGACTGCCAAACCCAAACATCACCCACCTCCTAGCTTTTTGGAATCTACCACCTATCACCTATAACATGCTGGTAAGACATTCATTCCGACGTCTTTTTAAAGATAGGTGTGGGGGGGAACTGAGGAGCAAAGAGCACTGCATCCACGAGAGGTAGAGTAGCCCTATTGCCCTGTAACAGTGCTATTCTTTGGTGACGACATTGTTCTTTGTGTTTGTTTTGCAAGTTGCAACTGTCTTCAAACTGCAGTCACATTTTGAGACCCAATAATATGGTTCGTAGAGTAATTTGTAGTTACAGGGTCTTTTACAAAATGATGATATTTAAGATTATCTTGTAATTAGGGCAAAGGAAAATAGTGCTCATTCTAGGAGCTGAGGATGGGCTGCAAGTCTGGATTCTAATTAACTCAGCAGTTGATTCACTGTTGTTACTGTTGCTTGGGTAAGTGATCATGACAATCTATATCTCAAAGCTGGCCTGATAAAATGTATGCCTGTTTACTGGATTCTGTTCGCCTCGCACACAGCTGGGAGAGAACATGTTTTTCTCCCCAATAAATTTGTACAGCACCGCCCCTGGAATTATGCAAGTTTTCACAGATAAAAGCAACCAGCCAGGCATTTTGAACAAGTACAGAACAAGTACAAATAGCAGTGAGGCTTAAGAGAGAAAGCACTATTTCAGTGCTAGGTAACAATAGACGCATTAAGAGCCCCGGCGAGCTACAGGCAGAATAGGCGGGACGAGACCTCTTGCTCCACATTGTGCCTTCTGTTTGTGGAGTTAAGGCTTTAACTGAAATGCTAATAGGGAAAAGAAATCTGCTTGAGAACCTGCAGGTTTCTGCCTTGTCCCAGGCATCCAGAGATTAAAATGAGTTATGAATTCCCTCTCTGGTAAAGCTGCAGAAGCTGCAGAACCTTGTGACAAGAGCCAAAACAAGTGTGTTAACAGAGAGAGAG
>NW_022196906.1:72299922-72316624 GCF_008632895.1 Mastomys coucha | reverse complement strand
AGACAGAGACAGAGACAGAGAGACAGAGAGACAGAGACAGAGACAGACAGACAGAGACAGACAGACAGAGAGACAGAGAGTGACAAACAGAGAGAGAGACAGAGAGGGAAGTAGAGAGAGAGAGACACATACACAGAGATAAACAGAGAGAAAAAGAGAGAGAGAGACAGAGACAGACAGAGACAGACAGGGAGGGGGAGACAGACAGAGAGAGAGAGACAGAGACAGAGACAGACAGAGATAGACAGGGAGGGGGAGAGAGACAGAGACAGAGATAGAGACAGAGAGACAGAAACAGACAGAGACAGACAGAGACAGACAGAGACAGACAGAGACAGACAGACAGAGAGACAGAGAGAGAGACAGACAGAGGGAGAGACAGAGAGAGACAGAGAGACAGAGAGAGTCAGAGAGACAGAAGCAGAGAGACAGAGACAGACACAGAGAGAGAAACAGAGAGAGCGACAGAGAGAGAGACAGAGAGTGACAGAGAGAGAGACAGAGAGGGAGGGAGAGAGACACACACAGAGAGACAAACAGAGAGAGAAAGAGAGAAAGACAGAGACAGAGACAGACAGGGAGGGGGACAGAGACAGAGACAGAGAGGAAGGAGAAAGAGACATGGAGGGAGGGGGAGAGAGAGAGAGAAAGAGAGAGAGGAAAATGCATGGCATTTGAAACCTCAAAGCCCACCCTCAGTGACATACTTTCTCTAGCAAATTCACAGCTCTTAAACCTACTCAGAGTCACAAACTGGGGACCAAGTATTCAGAAGCCTGACGCTATGGAGACATCTCATTTAAGCCACCACAGACTGGTAATTGCTATTTAGTGCTTCATGTAGGGTTGGGTTTTCTTGGGCTTTCCTCATCCATGATGAAATACAGATGAGTAGATAGCGTTTTACACACACACACACACACACACACACACACACACACACACACACACACACCACACACCCCAGAATACTATTCAGCTTTAAAGAAAAAGGTAATCACATAATTTGCAAAAAAAGAAAAATATGGATGGATGGACTTATGGTATATAATAAATGATATCATATGATCTTGAAAAAAATTCTCCCACATATTCAGAATCTAGCCAATAATATATGTATGTGTAGATAGAAATGCACATGTGGGTGCAGTATAGCAGGTAGACAAGAGAACAAACAAGAAAGGCTAAAAGTTAGGGGACAAGGAAGGAGTGAGTACGGGTGATGATCAGGAGTCATAAAACAGGATATAAAGCTAAGTGTTTTTCTAATTATAATGCAGTCATGGATTTCTCATTCGGGGGGGGGGGGTGTGCATAAGTCTATAAAATATATCCACTACTGGAAGTTTACACTGTAACCTGAAGCTCCACAGCTTGTGCTCTGAATGTGTGCTCTAGCTGCACATTCTAGCTATGAGTTAGATAGTCTTTGTGTCTGGTAATTCTGTTGTGTAATTTTTTTTTTTTTGCCTGCCACATTTTTATAACAAAGTTAATAAAGTACAGAGGGACCCCGTTGTGTGCAAACCTTGTGCAGGCGACCACAGTGGCAAGGAAAGCATGAGTCCCACAGCTGAGTCAATCAAGGAGACTTTTTAACTGCACAGCTCTTCATCCTCTGGCTCTCGAACTCTTTCTGTCCCCATTTCATTATGGAGACATCTCATTCTGAGCCTGGGAGGGGCGATATGGTTGTGTCATCATTTTCACTTAGCACGTTGCCCTGTTACGGGTTTCTAAATTAATCGTATGCTGCAATCGGTAAGAAATGTCCCAGATGAAGGCTGAGGGCTTCTGAAGGCCTTCCAGGAATTCCTCTGCACACAGGGCAACTGGTAAGGGGACCCCCAAACACCTGCAGCAGCTAGGAATCCTGGGGTATACAGTGGACTCAGGACCCATCAAACCCCCAACCAACTGTTTGATGGAGATGAGGCTCAGCAGGCTTTGGGAGGACTCACTTTCTTCTGGAGAGCTTGACCCTATTCTTTCCAAGAACCAAGGACCCGGTGAGGTTTCTGCTGGCAGAGGCATGGGGTTGCTAATGAGTTTGGCTTTGTGTGGAGCTTTATTAGTCACTGCACATACAGAAACCTTTTTACTTTGCAGTGTTTCATAATTCCACATGTCAGAGATGAAAAAGTTGTACCCAGAGACAGATTTATCCAGGGTGACTGAGACCAGAGAAGAGGAACCTCGTGGAAGAGGACATAGCTTTCCCAAAGCTGGTCCTACCGCTGTTCTCCTGCTGTGGGTCATGCTGTGAACTGCACCAGACCACAGATTGTGTTTTGTTTGGTTGGTTGTTTGGTTGTTTGGTTGGTTGGTTGGATTTTTTAGAGCGACCAGTTTGTCATTGTGGGAGGGGGTGACTAGGAGGGGGGCAGGAAGGTGGGATGTAAAGTGAACAAGTAAAAAAATAAAATTAATTTTAAAAAATTATACATTTTATTTTCATTAGGGTGATATTCACAGTGTGATCCCGTACAGGTGACTCAAATTGTAGAGTCAACAGATGTCTTTATCTACCTCCCAAATAATAGAAAAACCATTATAACACTCTAAGGCAACAATTACTGTCATGTTCTAAGTTGCTCTCATTCTATCACCACAAATTAGTCCTGTTTATAATCCTGTTTATAATCACCTACATCGTGATTTTTATTACCTATTTATTTTAGATTGTGTGTGTTTGTGTGTGTGTGTGTGTGTGTGTGTGTGTGCACACCCGCACATGCGTTTTGTGCTTTTATTGGTAGAAGACATCTCTCAGGAGTTTATTCTCCCTGCAACCTTGTAAAATCCAGGAATTGAACTCCTATCGCTAAGCTATATAGATACACCTTGCCAGCAGAGCCATCTTACTGACTCTATCTGCTAAGTGCTTGCTTATTTTATATTTTTTGAAGCTCACCTTTATTTTCTAAACTAGTTTCCCTTCTCTTAAATTGCATCCATTTATAGAGCTTGATGAAGCAGGTTACATGGGCATAAAACTTAGGTCAACTATCTTTTCTAAGCATCTTGAAAATATTGGCACACTGTCTGCATTCACTGTGTAGGATATCAGTGTCATTGCTTGTTTTGGATAATATAGCTTTTGCTTCTTAAGGCTTTTGTTTGGTCTGGAATCTCACCTGTGTGCATACTCATTGAATAATATAAAAAGACAAGACAGTCTGTATAGTCCCCACCAACCTCCAGTCTCTATAGAAATACTGTTAATATATAAAATTCTCAAAAAAAAATCACTTAAGACCTTTGACTTGTTTCCTGCACCATGTATACATAGATTTGCTCTTACTTATATTATTTAATACTTTTTAACTTTCCGAATCTGGTAAGCTAAGCTTTTAAAAAAACTTGTGAAGTTTTTAGTCATGTTATGTTCAAATATTGACATCTTATCTGTCTGGAGCATCTATTAGACATCCTTTCCATCTTTTTCTCTGTGAATAATCCTTTAGTTAGGTAATACTCACTTTGTTCTTTCTTATCTATTTGTTGAGTGTTTACAAATGCATGTTTCATTTATCAGCATTGTATTGACTTATTTTCTGCAGTTTTATTTTTCCTATTTTTTTTTTGTTTTATGTGCTTAATCATTTTAGACTATTCAGTAGATACCCAACTGGCCTGCAATTCCCAAGCATTCATTCATTCTGCCATGCTGATGTATGTGTGTTGAATGTTGCCTAGACTTGGATTATAAACCTGTGTCTAAGCCTCTGTCGGGGAGGCTCCCGTGAGTCCTGTATTAGGTTGTGTTCCTTTAAAAAAGATTAACGTTTGCTTCTGCCAAACAGCTCAAGGGTAAGAGTCCATTAATCCATTAATATGTCAGTTATTCAGACTAAAAGTTTTAAGTTCTGGGAGATAAACCCAAATCCATGCCAAGGAAAGCCGTGATTGTGGATTATGGTGGCAGATGTTTTCCTCATTTGGAAGCCAAAATGAGCTAAGCCAAGTGCCTGCTTCTTCCCTCTCAGTAGATGATTTCCTCAAGTATCTCCCTACCATAGAAAACAGCATTATTCAAGAGTTCCCCACAGGAATATTGCTTATGGTACTTGCAGATTAAACTTAAAGGTGTGTTTGGCACAATTTATTCAGCATTTCTAGGTGTTCTATAATGTGAAATATTAAACTTTTCTATATTGTTAGAAATTGATTTCTATGTATGGCTTTAAGACAAAAATCTCAAAATAATTTTTGTCTAGGTTAGAGAATTTTGTTATGTGATACAGTGATCATATTAGCTAGTTAACAAACTAAAGATAATTAGTCCTGGCTAATATACTACTAACTCACAGACCTTGGTAACAAGGAACTTGGGTGCTTCTAGCTCATGACCAATGCCATTAAGGGAAGAGATCATCAAGCAGAAAAATGATACAAACTGAAGAGACCTTGAAGATTCATTCATTCATTCACTCATTTGTTTCATTGGTCAATTATCCAATGTATGCTTATAGCATGGAAAGTGCTGGGATTCAGTGCCGTCTCATAAATCTCAATTCTGGCAGCAGACAAGGAACTGCGAACAAATGTTTAAATAACAAAGATGCAGAACCAGATAAAAGTGCAGAGAAACTTAACCTTGTGGACCGGAGGGTGGGAGAGGACAAAATAGGGGAGGGAGAATCTTCTCCATGAAGAGATAAGAATTAAGACAAGTCCTAAACAACTAGAAAGAGCCAGTCAAGCGAAGAAGCTCGAGGTGAGGAGAAGGGGCTCACAGGTAGTCCTGGTCTGAGCAGGCGGGAGGCCCACTCAGGGATACTGCCTTCAGTTTAAGCTGGGAGAGTGCAGAGAACCTAAATTATAAGCCAGAGTCGGAGCAGGCAAAGGGTCTGAAAGGCCAGAAACTAACATTGCCTGAGTTGGCCCCACATGGGGCTTGAATCACCTCTTCCTCATTCTCTAATCTGCAACTCCCCACAGCCAGTAATCCTCTTGCCAACTGTCTTATTCAGCCCTGCGTTCAAGCAAGCTGCTGTCTACCACATCAAATACCTCCAAGGCCCACGCAGGCCACAGGAATGCCTAGAACACCTGCTTCTGGGGTATTTTGGACCTCTTTCTCCAAATCCCCAGCCTCTGCAATTAGTGAGTCTATCTAGGAGTTCTTGCATCTGTTGTTTTTATGTAATTCTGTCTGTACTTACTCAAATAACCACTAATCATGCTTGAGTATAATAATAATGTGCTCTTTTTTTATACACATATATATATTATTACATACAATATATATTATAGACATTTTTTTAAAGGAGAAGCTACAAGACAGAGAGTGGGGAGGGGACAGATAAAATATATGGTCTACCCAACTCCCTTACGGTGGAATTTCACAGCTGGGACACATTTCCTACAGAGAGCACATAATGTGCTCTTAAAGCTTTAGAAAACACACAGTTCCTGATATATGATAGAAGATCTCTAGTCTTAGTTGTAAAATCCTCATATATTTTTGTAATAGGCAAATTTCTATAGCTCCACTTCAAGTCAACAAGAAGTGTATATATATGTATATGTAGACATGTATTCATATGGTAATCTCAAAACAGTAACAACAGTTTAGAATTTTATTGGCCCCCTGTTTTACACTACTCTTCATTCATCACTGCATGCTCTTAATGATTTGTAAGTTATTGATTTGATTTTACTTTGCTTTTATAATTGTCTTCTTAGTAAGTAGTATTTTGCCTTCTTTTATAGAAGATTCGAAAGGTTAGGGGTAACAGTTGTACACATTTGGGGTTCTGTTTCTGTTGTAGGAGAACATCAACATTTAATGGAATCCACATTAGCCCAGAACTGTAAATCCCTGTCTACTCTTCCTTCCCCATGGTGAGTCAGAAAGCTGCATGGTATGACTTCTTTTAAAATGAACAGCCACTGGCCAAGGTTTATCACTGAGGTTCAATGTCAATATAAAAAAAAAATAAAATGTTAAACTTAGATATGTGATCTCATTTTCTTTACCCGACTTCTCTGGAGATCTTTCTAAAGCTATTCACATATCCTATTAATTCTCAGATGGAATACACTTCCGAGCCATTAATCATATGAGATGGAGTTATTTTCATTAATCCTTTATATATAGCTGAAAATAGACTTGAGAGGCATGTGCTAAAAACATTAAGCTTAGATATGAAGAACATCCAGTGGGAGGGTGATCCGAGCATAGTTATATTTTCCAAGGTGCTGTCATGACTCTGATGCCACACTACAGCATTTCTTTGCAAAATTGGAATTTATCAAGTGACTTCCTTGAGTGATGGCATAGCGTTAGTCCTGATATCCATCTGTCTATCAGGTCCAACTGTCCAGGACACACCAGAGACAAGTAAAATCCAGTCCCAAATTGTGAACTCACTTGACATACTCTCATGTATTTGGGTCTTTCTCTCAGCTATTCTAGCATCTCTACTTCTTGACTTCTGCGCAGCACGTCTAGCTACAGACCAGCTGTTTATAAATCACAACGAGAAAATGAAGTTATCATGTATGTCTGGCTTCTAGTCATCCTTTGAAAGGCTAAGCTTTGGGAGGAGAGGGAAACTTAAAAAGAAAAACATCTCTCAGTAGCAGGATAATGGCCAGAAATATAAGGCTGTTCTTACTCTATTAACGCGTCTGGACATGGATCTCAGCAGCCGTTGTCACGTTGCTATTTGGCTAAGCAAAAGTTTAGAAACAATGCTCATGTCTGTCTTAAAGTGTCTGAGAAGAGTGGGATGTGACATAATCTTAGGTTGGTTTCTTGGTAAAAGCAGCATCATCCTTACAAGTTTTGTCCCATAGGGAAGAGTTTTCGATCTTTAATGGAAAGAGACTATTAAAGAAGTCAGGAGTTTTCTAAACTACTGATAGCTAAAGTTTGCTGTGTGCTGAGTTGTATAGCAAGAAGTTCCTAATGGTTTTTTCTTCCATTTGGTCTTTGTAAGCACCCAGGGAGAGGAGTTAACTTATTCAAAGTCAAGATGTGAAGAGGGGGTTTTGAGCCTGGATAGTCTCATCACAGACTCCAAGTAATTAAGCATCCATAAATCAAACATTGCTCACTCATTGTGGGCAGAACAACCTCCTGGTATGTACCTTGGACTCAAATTCTAATAATGAATTAAGTTAAGAGGCTTGGAGGAAACACAATGAAAAGCCCAAGATTCTTTATCTGTTCTTTAATGGCCATTTATTTTGTGAGTCAAGATAGTTTTCTAGCTTAATTACATACCACTTACTATCCTCCTACCTGGACCTTGGCCTCTGTGATGTATGTAGAGGAGCCTTGGCCATGACAGCTCTGTATCTTTGTTTACTCGATTCAGAAGTGCTTTCTTCTCCCTTCCCCCATACCAGTTTTCCTTGTGTGAATCCTTCATGCTCACCATGCGGCTGGCCTTGAGCTCTCGCTGTTCTTTCCCTGTTTATATAGTAGACATTGGAAGCCAGGAATTATTCTGCGAATTTTATATCTACCTCTGGTACAAGCGTCGAGGATACATAGACGCAGGAATCAAAGACTGGGAAGGAAAATTCGAAGGCTCCAAGGCAGTAGCGTGCCAAGCCTGTACCAAGCCCCAGAGGGAGGCACCTAGCATCTCTTAGCATCTAAGAGACATTCTTCAGCTCCTGCAGATAAAAAGATGAGCTGTGTGAGCACTCAGGGTCAGCCACAGTCTTTCCATCTGTCTAAGCTCGTTTTTGATGACTCCACATTCAGCCTTGCCCATTAAGAGTAATTTGTCTTAGTCCATTAGGGATGTTATAACAACATAGACTGGGTGGCTTATAAATAATATACAGTTATTTCCCATAGTTCTGAAGAGTGGGAGGACTATGATCGAGGTGCTAAGAGATTTAGTGTTTGGACGAAGCCTCTTTTCTGGCTCCTAGCTGTGTCCTCCTCAGTGCCCTCCATGGTGAAAGGGGAAAAGGCTGCCTGGGGTCTTTCTATGAGAGAGTCCTGTTCCTTAGATTAATTACTCCCTAATGGCTCCACCTCCTTACTTGGGGATTAGGACATCAACACTTGAACTTCTGAGAACACGAACTAAAGTGATTTTTTGGAATCCTATCCCCTTTCCAACAGTGCGTATAAACCAAACTGTGCATAGCTTGAGGGAAGAGACACGCTGGTCTCTCTCAGACTGATAGAGAATGGAGAGCTGATTGGGAGTCAAAAGGAGAATATAACAGAAAAAAAATCAAAAGGTAAAATTGTATGTACAAATGAATAGAGTCAACATTAGTGAGCAGAATTCACATGGAAGGTCTCATCAAATTAAGAGAAGGATCAAACAGGGTCATCTACTAGAGAGACATAACAATTCCCTTATTCCCTTGAATTGGGGGTCTCTCACTGAATCCAGAACTCATTTTTCAGCTAGTCCGGCATTCGGTAAGCCCCGGCTCAAAGGGGAGAAAAAAATTAAAAGTAAGATTACTCATCGGAATGTAAATTATATAATCACTTTGGGAGATTCTTGGTATCTACTATACTTGTATATATACATCTCATGACCCAAGAAGTATAGTTTTAGGTCTATTTCTAACACAATCCCTTGCACAAATATGTACCAAAGGAACATTGTCTTAATGTTCTAGGGATAATCATTGATGCTCTAGGTAGAATCAAAAAGTAAAACTAAAATGTTCATCTGTAGGTTAAGGATGCAAACTAACACATGTGATGTAGTGGTAAGAAAGATTCTGGGCTGGTGAGATGGCTCAGCGGGTAAGAGCACTCACTGACTGCTCTTCTGAAGGTCCTGAGTTTGGATCCCAGCAACCACATGGTGGCTCACAACCACCTGTAATGAGATCTGACTCCCTCTTCTGGTGTGTCTGAAAACAGCTACAGTGTATTACGCTGGAGTGAGTGGGGCCAGATTGAATGGGGCGTCCTGAGTTAAATTCCCAGCAGCCACATGATGGCTCACAGCCATCTGTACAGCTACAGTGTACTCATACACATAAAATAAATAAATAAATTTTAAAAAAAAGAAAGAAAGATTCTATAAGTTACAAAAGGAGCACTAGTGTATGTAGCAGCATGGGCAAATTTTACAAACATATGATCAAGGCAAAATAAACCTCACACAAAAAGTACATACTATATAATTGAATGTATATGAAAGGCTACATAATAAAAATGTTATAGTGTGACTGTGAAATGTTCACCCATGTGCTTATATGTTAAATAGGTGAAGAAGCTATTTAAAGATTTTCTGGAAACTGTAGGAGTTAGGGCATAGCTGGAAGAGTAGTAGGGAAGCCTTTGAAGGTTACATCTACCCTCCAGTCCTTCTTCTCTTCCTTCCCACTCACCATGCAATGAGGGCTCTCTTCTATCACATGATATTGTCATCATGGTTGTGGTGGTTTGTATATGCTTGGCCCAGGGAGTGACTATTAGGAGGTGTGGTCTTGTTGGAGTAGGTGTGTCACTGTGGGTGTGGACTTAAGACCCTCATCCTAGCTGCCTGGAATTCAGTCTTCCACTAGCAGCCTTCAGATGAAAAGGTAGAACTCAGCTCTGCCTGTACCATGCCTGTCTAGATGCTGCCATGCTCCCACCTTGATAATAATGGATTGAACCTCTGAACCTGTAAACCAGCCCTAATTAAATGTTGCCCTTACAAGAGTTGCCTTGGTCATGGTGTCTGTTCACAGCAATGAAACCCTAACTAAGACAATGGTATTCTACCCACGTGTCTAGGGCCAAGCACCTGTGAAATGAACCTTCTGAAATCATTAGCCAAAATCAAACCCTTCCTCCTACAAGTTGAGCTGTTGGATATTATGGTCATAGCTGCATAGTTAACTAACTACAAAGTTAACTGCCACAAGTGTAATAAGGGAAGACGTGTGGGTTATATTGGTAGCTCTCTGAATAATGCTACGCGCCTTGAGTAAAAATTTGTTTCCCAAGTGGGGAAATACCTAAAATTTTTAATTTAGAGGAGTGTGCAGCCTTGGGAAGAGGTTTGTGAGCTAAGTTATGAGTGTGAGGTAAACACAGCTGCCCTGGGAGTAGGAAAGCCATCCAGGCCAGAAACAAATATGTGTGAACCAGGTGCCTACACACTGAAACTCTCCGAGCAATTTTATGCTAATCTGGGTGAAAAAGAGAGTAAGATGAAATGCAAGGAGAGAGACAGTCCATGCCAAGTCCTTCTGATTTATTCATGCTTTAGGAAGCTGTCGGGAACTGTCAACAATGGAAACGTGGGTTCTCTGGCTGACTGGAAGATAGATTCTAAAGGTGCTATTCAACCCATCCTACCCAAGTCGACGTGCCCTTCCCAGATGACTCCTTTCATCCGGAGAGGCCAGGGCCTGGGAACCACCAAACTCACAGGAGCATTCACACTCCCTCTTTGTCCTTGAGCTCATTAGCACCAAAAGTCATCAGAGGATCAGAGCTGGGTAACAGGCACGGGAACTCTCTGTGGAGACTGTCTTACGGAAGTGTCTTGATGCTGATGACTGAGTGGTTGACTCAAGCCCAGAGTCGCAGCCTTTCCAAGCACGTAGGCCATCAAGCCTGAGCACTAGCCCTGCTACTGACTCTTCCATCAAGTCAAAACTCGCTGTTCCTGGGCTTTGCTCTCCAAAACAAGTTCTACCAGTTACAACATTCAAATTCTAGCTGAGAGTAAAGTATTCGATGTTCCCATCCCTTGCCCAGTCAGGCAGCTGAGAACCTAATAAGCATATAAATAGCTGCACAACTCACTATGAAACAGAAATGCTAATTAAAATAAAATTTCATTTCACAGCTGTCACATGGAGAAACCAGGCCATCCAGGGGCAGGGGGTCGGGGGAGGGAAGGAAACCCACACACTGAAGGTGAAATTGGACTGGATACTCTGTATGAAAACCCCTCAGAGCTAAGACCACACCTACTGTCAAGTTGAAGATTCTATGTCTGAGTAGAAACCACACAGTTTCAAATAGTCTATAATTTAAAATCTGTTTTTTCTTTAAAAAACAAAACAAAACAATGAAAACAAATTGCTACAACATTTAAAAGAGATATACAAAGTCTACGTCTGAATATTCTTCATTATTAGATCTAAAAAAGATAAAAGCACTCAGTTGGGTTGCCATTAGAGTTTCTTAGGGTTTATTCTATGCTTAAGTAGTTACAAGTCAGGAACAGCCTGTAGTCCATTCTTCCAGAAGCCCTACTGTCAGTAATACTAGTTAGTCCTCAAGAACAATGGTACATTTAAGGGAAAGAGTTCATTGCAGCAGTTTTATGTATTAAAAAGAAAATCCAGTTCACTTTCTTAGGAGAAAACAGATGTTGCAATCATATCTGAGCTTCAATACAGTAATTAAAGTGAGCAAGCTAGACTATGCATAGTAACCTATTAGGTCAGTGGTTCTCAGCCTGTGTGGGTCATGCCTCCTTTGGGGTTACATATCAGATATCCTGCATATCAGATACTTACATTATTGTAGGCTTAAATTTTTCACAACCTACTTTACTAAGTTTTCTTAAATGCTTTAACCTCCCATCTAGCCCACCACTACCAGAAGTAGTAGAAAGGACAGGCTATGAGAGCAAACGGGGGTGTGGACCCGTTCAGAAATAGTTCTTTTGAGTGATTCCAATCTTCATTGTCAGGATATCAGCAGTTCCGTTCACACAAGTCAGCAACCGTGGCTCGATCCACTTTTAAACACCATTCACGAACCAGCAGTGGCAGTTTGATTCAGAAGAAACAACAAGGCTCTACCAATCATGCCTAGTCTGAGGAAGTACCAAGAAGTCGCTGGAATACCACCAGAAGTTCTCTCTATGGAAGTCAGGACAAACAATGATCAGCAAGGAAGGAAAGGGGACCCAATGCTACAGCATTGTCAACGAAGACCAGTGCCAACAAAGCCCAGTGAAGTTCAGCAAAGAGTGGCAAGGTGAACCAATGTCACAGTATCATCCACTGTCTGTTGGGTTATACTTCTATCCTTTCCAAACATCATGTGCTCTGTCAAGCATCCGCTCTAGCAAAACATCACATGCCTCTTTTCCAGGCAGCTTCCAAAGAAACACTACATGTCTGTTCTCAGCAAAACATCTTCCCACATGTCTACTTCAGCCAAACATCCTCTCGTTAGAGTTTCCAGACAAATGTCACATGACACAACTGAGTCTCCAAAGAAACAGACACTTCTACTTCACATTATGATTCATAACAGTATCAAAATGACAGTTATGAAGTAGCAAAGAAAATAATTTTATGGTTGGGGAGGGGGTCACCACAACATAAGGAACTGTATTGAAAGGTCACAGCATTGGGAAGGTTGAGAAGCACTGTTTGAGGTGAAAAATTTTGAGTGGGTATTTATGGCATGATGTTGCTTATATACATTTGAAACTTTTTCATAACATGATACAAAGGTACAATGGATATAAATAAGTATTTTTAAATTGTAAGGAATGAGAAGTTATGCTTCAGTTTCAGCCTAGAACACCAGGCCGAACACCTTGTATGCTCGGGTGTTTTCCAGAAGAGAACATAGGGGTCATCAACTTCAACTTTCTCATCTAACAGATATTGCTTCAGAGAGACAGTGAGCTGACTGAGGCACATGATTATAGTTGGCAGAGGTGACTGGAATTGAACATTATCAGTACAAAAGTCCCAAGTCAGGACTTGTGATGACTCAGAGGTAAAGGTGCCTGTCACCAAGCCTGCCAGCCTGAGTCCCATCCTTGAAACTTCATGGTAAAAGGGAACAACTCACTCCCTCATGTGCATAGTGGTATACATATCTTAGCACGTTGTGTGTGAAAGCCCATGTGTGTTTGTGAGCACATGCGTGTGTGCGCGCGCACACACACACACACACACACACACACACACACACACACCTAAAAACTAAAAATCAATAAAAATGTAGAAAAAAAATCTCAAGGCAGTAAGAAACAATGAATGATGGTATGCTGGTGGATTTGTCCTTGTTTCTTCGAGTTGGGATTTCACTTATGTAAGTCTACACAGCCCACACCACTTCAGAAAGTCAGGGGAGGATCTTCATTGTGGCGCCAGGCAGACCTTGATGTGTGCTGTGATTCTGTAACCAGGAGACCAAGGTTTCTCACCTGTGAGTATAAGAAGAATACATTATAAGCCACGTATATAGAGGTTGGTATGTGAGCATAATAAGCAGGGAAGAACGGTACTTTCTTTACCTTAGCTGCTAAGGCACAGAATGTCAAATGGGTCCACATCTGCTCTGAGATGGTGAGACAAATGTGTGACAGATGAAGGGAAACAGACACCAAACTAGAGTGCCTCTGAATGACAGTAACCACTAACCACTGTGCTATGTCACGTGCCACTCTGCAGACCCAGCTTCATTTCCTTTACTTAAGACACGGCTCTCCGGTTTTTAAATGGGAGAACATTAAATAGTTGTTATGTTATAAAGCAGAAGTTCTCAATCTTCCCAAAGCTGTAACCCTTTAAAACAGTTCTCATGTTGTGGTGAGCCCAACCATAAAATTATTTTAGCTGCTGCTTCATAACTATAAGTTTGCTACTGTTATGAATCATATACAGTAAATACCTGCATTTTCCAATGGTCCTCGGTAAGCACTATGAAGGGGTCGTTGGACCCCTTATGTCAGCTGGCCGCTCTCTGTCCCTCTCTCCTTAGTGAGTGACCGACTATGGAAGTACACTCCAGTCCAGGGAGGATGAGAACCCAGTGTTGTAGATCTGATTCCAGTCCTCCACTTGGAACTCAGAGCCCAAAGCCTCCAGTCAAACACACCCTGGTGGGTTTGTTGTTGACTTGTAGAAGATGAACCCAAGGATTACAGATTTAAATTACCATGCCTTTGAATGATAGTTTTTTCCCTATGCCAATAGTAATAACTATTACTGGTGAAATAATACAGCTATATACAGCTGACTGGTGAAACCTCTGGATGATGGTTTTTCTAACCACTCTTCCAAGATGAATGAACACATCCTTCTTTGAGCCATTGCCTTTGTACAGATGCAGGTATCAGTCTTAAGTTCCTGAGGGTAGGATCTCTAACTTTGATTCTGTGACCCATATGATTCTCAGAGCATAATAGGTCCTAATAACTTTTTATGAAAATAAACCTAACTCAATAGGTGCAAGGAACAAGTTGCTTCGTGTCTTAACCTTGAGGTAGGAGCAGCTGACAGGGAAGATGAAATAGGTCTCTGAGCTGCTGCATATGGCTGAAAACACTCAAGGACACTTTTTTTTTTAATGGCAAACAGAGTAAGTCACAATTATAAAGCATAGACGTCCCAGTTTTCAAGTATTCATGAATACTATTGTGATTCATGAAATTAATTTATTTTCAAGTGATAACAAATTTGCTTGGTAGTTGCTTGGTGATAAGCATGCATTTCCTCTACTGATGGCCAGGGAAAACAGTGCCAGTGAGGAACAAGCAGTTTTGACAGCTAACAAGAGGCTGGGGTAATTCAAAATGTTAGGTCATTCTGTCCTGGACCACTCTGCATACAGAGATCACAGAGATCAGCTCCGCCCTGCTTACGTGTTGACTAGCAATCCATGTAGCAGTGACACAGTGTGCCACCCTGCTTTAGTCTCTCCTGACACTCCAGGTCACTGCATATTCCCATCACAAGAACAGGCTGCTGTCAGACTTCAAGATACCTCAAAGGAAATTACAAGCTTTCCCTCCTCCTCCACGTCCCACCATGGAAGCTGCTACACACGCCATCTCCCAGCCTAGCCTTGGGTTCTAATTAGAGTCATTGTTGGAAAGTCTCTTCTAAAAGAGAGGCTTTAGTAGGGAGCAACAACTCACTTCACAAAGGATGGCCAGCCCAGTAATGATAGTACTGATGGTTTGAAAAGTCCAGGGAATTAGCATGACCTTCCCCATCTTAAATTTTTATGCTAGCAAAACAGTATGTGCAACTATTGAAGCTCTTTCTTTTCCTTTCAAGGCAGTTTTTCCTTCTGCAGTCTAATTCATTTACAAGGTGACATTTCTAATTTGGAGCTGGAAGATTAGACAGAAACACTTGAGATTTTAAAGTCATGTTATGGAAAATGGAATGGAGGTTGGGAGAAGAGAAGCAACAGGCCAATGATGACTTCAGTGAGAATCTATAACTATTCTCAGGCAGTTTCTAAGGTCTTTTGGCCTCTGACTCTGGTGTGGGGCAGGAGAGCACACAGGACTCCACTGAGTTAAACACAATGCCCGAGATTTGTGTGGCTTGTCCTGTCATCACTACCTAATAGACATCTTGAAATATCAGGTGAGAATAGTGTCAAGAAAGGGAATATTTCACACACTCATTATAGAGAAATCTAGCTGGAAAAAAAAAAGCGGAAAAGTCTGTCAAAATTCATAATAAGTCTCTCTCTTGAATCTGATAAAATGAGGAGTTTGTTTTCACATGTTTCTTGTATGAATAAAGTAATCTTTAAGATAGGAAATTAAAATTTTAGTTATGCTCTTGGTCTTTTGCTAATTGAAGGATGTAATATGGAACCTACAGGAAGAAGAAGAGGAGGAGAGGGAGGAGGAGGAAGAAGAGGAGGAGAGGGAGGAGGAGAGGGAGGAGAAAAAAGAGGAGGAGGAGGAAGAGGAAGAGGAGGAGAAAGGAAGAGGAGGAGAAAGAGGAGGAAGATGAAGAGGGGAGGAAGAAGAGGAGGAGGGAGGGGGAGGAAGAGGAGGAAGAGGAAGAGAAGGATGAAAAGGAGGAGGAGGGAGAGGAGGAGGAGGAAGAGGGAGAGGAGGAGGAGGAAGAGGAGGGAGAGGAGGAGGAGGAGGAGGAGGACATCAATGTCAATGCTGGGATTGGGTGAGATCTGGAAAGAAGGTTTACGGCGGAAGGGTGACAAGGGTGATCTGAGCTCTCCTTCTGCTATGGCTTCAGAACTATTGCTCATCTGTGCCATCTAACAAGCAATACATTACAAATTACAGTTGGAATAATGAAAGAAATTCTAACCAGCATATGCTAGAAACAGAGACAGGAGAGAGATTTCTTGAGGGAAAAGAATCATGCCCCAGGAATAAATTAAAAGTTTCTAAGTCCTAGAAGGAAAAATTTAACACATCTCCAGATAAGTTGCTAGAATTTTTCAGTGTTTCTCCCTTTGAAGCGAAGAGGTTGAAAGAACAAACATTAGCAGGCCTGTAATATATTTAAATGAGAAGACAGTCATAAATTAGTTTTGAAAATCCTAAGATCCTAGAACTTGTCCAATGCTCACACATATGGTTATGTAAATGCAGGTCCACATGACGGATCTGTCTGCAGGGAGAGTGAGGTCCTCACAGTTGGGTTCTTGTGCTGCAGTTTCTCAACTTCCTGTGAGAAGGTACATACTGGCCCTGCTCTTGGGTCACCTCGAAAGTCCAAGATCTTAAGGTATCAAAATCCCTGGTGGTCAAGGTCTACTCATGAATTGTGAAGGAGAAGGCAGCTTTTTTTTTTTTTTTTTTAAATAATGTGTTTATTCTCTCTAGACTCCTGCTTATCTTTTTGGTAAATCTCTACTTCCCCTTTTTATTTTATATTTTGTCTTATTGACTCATTTTTAGTGTTGTGCTGTGGAGCAACAGAAAGCATCAAGCAGGCCAAGGAAGCCTTTACTGAGACACACACCACCCCACTCCCAGGAGATGCGAACCCTGGAGGATGCTGAGACACA
>NW_022196906.1:72290740-72299912 GCF_008632895.1 Mastomys coucha | reverse complement strand
TCCCAGGAGATGCGAACCCTGGAGGATGCTGAGACACACACCACCCCACTCCCAGGAGACGTGAACCCTGGAGGATTCTGTGTTGAGGCAAACACTTTTTATTGTTGTGTGTGTCTCTCATTTATAACCAATTCTTGTTCACTTGGGTCCTTCCTTTATGAACATTTTATTTGGAGTTCTTCAGTGGCCTATTTTATTAATTTAAAAGTACTTTCCTTGTAGCTTTAAAAGTGGTGTGTGTTTATTGAACTAAATATAGTAAAGATAGAATATTAGAGAGAATAAAATAAAATTCATCTTATCACACCGGGATAGACATTTTTACACTTGATTAAGAAATTAATTTCAGTGCTAGGATTGAATCTAGAAGACAGTGGGCAACCTCTGAGCCACTGAAGCAACCCCCTAGCCTCAGTTTCATGCTTTCTTTTCAATCCTGCAACAACCTTTTGGCTTGCAGAATAGATTTTCCAGAAGTGTTTGCTCTGTCTTATGTTCCCAACTTGGGGTCTTCCTGATCATTCCTTTCTCTCCCAGCTATACCTTTTACACCTGCTGTGTTGGGTGTAGCTTTTTGCTACCCCATCTAAGCTCTGTGAATGGGCAGTGCTACTAGCCCTATCCCAGCTTCCCTTGAATCAACTAATAAAAAACACACACACACACACACACACACACACACACATTTGTTTTCAACTCACCTTCTTGGTACAATTGCTGGGCATAATTAAACTCCCACTGCTAGCATGCCCTTATTAATATTCTTAGCTCTGCACCTCCCACCTGCCCTACACTTTAGTTCTTAAATTCCTCTGACCACCCGCCTGTAGGAAAGGCTACAGGTCACCCCTCCTCCCTGATACCTCACATGTCTGGTCAACTTTTCTCCATAAGAAGCCTGGAGAACTCTCTTTTCTTCCCTTGTGTCTATCTCTTTTCCTCCAGAGACCCAGAAGTCCTGCCTATTCCCTCCGCCCAGCAATTGGCCCATGGCTTCTTTATTGACAGATCAAGAACCAATTGGGGAACAGGACAGCATCAGAACCACTCCCGCACTGCTGTTTTATCACTAAATCATGGATAGCAAAGGGGGTAATAGAAAATTTGAATCTTAGTATGTTATGAACATAAGTCAGAAAATTTGGCTGTAACAGATTTCACATAGGAAGATGTGGATTTGCCTGACAGACTTGATATTAAAGACACTGGCTACTAGTAATAGTCACATCAAGGTATGAACTGGATGAGAAACATTGAATCCTGTAACTTTAACTTTTTTCAAGCCTTATTTTTAATGATGGTTCTTAAATACTTTAATCTCCCTTGTAGCCCACCACCCAACAAATGTAATGGGAAAGAAAGGATACAGGGGAAGTGGACCTGTTTAGAAAGATTCTTGGGAGCAACTCCCGTCTGTTATCTGGAAATTAGCAGTTCAGTTCACAGGTCAGCAGACGCAGCTCAATCCACTTGCAAACACTCCACGGTTACACCAGCAGTCCAGTTCGATAGAGTTAGGATAACAAACACGAATCAATAGTGGTGGCCCTACCTAGCAGAGACAGCCAGGCCTCAGCCTCAGCCCAAGTCAGCAGGAGGGACCAAGAGGAAAGACAGAAGAAGTTCTCACTGTGCCTCTCTCAGCAAATCAAAGATCAGCGAAGATGTGAGATGCATAAGCATTGCGCAGCTAGCTCTATAAGCAAGCCAAGCTCAGCTTCCCAGGTTTTGCCTCAGTTGTCTCAGCTGACATCATTCTGCCAATCAACCCCAGTCTTTGAAGAGGCAAGAAGCTGCAGCACACGGCCAAAAGTTTTTTGGTGTGTTTTTCTCTATGGAGTCTCTATGGACCAATGCAGCTCAACTACACAATGTAAGGTGGATCAATACATGTGTCTTGTTAGCAAAGACTCCTCCATCATGTGTGCTTGCTTTAGCAGAGCATCTCTCCTGTGTCTGCTTTAGTGAAATGTTCCTTCATGAGTCTGTCTTAGTCTTTCACCTGTGTCCACTTCAGCTAAACGTTCCTTTACGTGTTTGCCCCAGCAAAACACCATCCAACTGACTTTCCAAAGAACCCTTAAGTTTCCACTTTAGAATCCTCTGCCCCTAACTTACCCCCAAACCTCACTTTCCCAGAACCGTACAGTCAATATCCTGGACCTCTCTGGGGGCAAGGCTGTCTTGTTTCCTGAGCTCTCATTAACAGCATACAAAACATATAAGCATACAGCTCTTATTTTGTGCCAACCCTCAATACAACTACATTGTAAATAGTAATTTTGTTTGTTTGTTTGTTTTGCATCACGTCTGAGGTAGAGGCACTGACAATACTACTCTGTAAATCTCAGCAACTGCCCAGAAGAGGAAAATGGAGAAAGGTGGGGAAGGCATACCATTTAAGTCAGGATGGAGCTCAGACAAGCAGGTACACAGAAGGGAGTGGAGCTCTGGAGAAAGAGTTAGGAAGGCCAAAGTGTAGGGGAATCCATACAAGCAGAAGGGCTGTGGAGACATGTCCAATGCCCATAGGTGGCACTGTGGGAACATGTGGAGCCACTGGGACTTTGAAAGTGACCTTGATGTCATTTAGTTCCTCCTCTACATGATGTGGATTGAGATCAGACAGATCAGTGCCCATCTGTGTGGGCAGAAATTTAAACCCTTTAGAAAAGAAAATGTTAGCCTTGTATGGTATTTCTTTACGATACTTCTTCCCAGTGAGAAAACCAACTGTCTTGGGACCATAGGGCAGTTTTCTGTGTTCCTTCCCTTCCCCTAGACCTGATCCCAAGTCTCCTGAGTTCTCTGAGAAAGTTGCGGTGGAGAGGAAAAGAAAGGAGAGGAGAATCACGTGCCTTGGGAGAAAAGATAGAGGTAAATGGTGTTGTTTAACTCCCACTACATGGCCTTCTAGTCAGACACAAAAGCCTAAGAGAGAGACAGGAGAAAAGGGTCTATGTTTTCTTCTCTCAGGGAGGCAGAGCCACTTAAAGGTTTACATACCCCACCCCAAGGAATGACAGAAAGATAGAGATACCTGTTTCATAATTTCCATAATGTCCCCATGCCAGGTCAATAAACATTGCTAGAATTAGAGAGTCCTATCTGATTCGCCAGATAATACAAAAGAAATGAGGGCCTGCTCTCAAGGTTCTTAGTCTCATTAGTGAGAGTCTTTAAGAGTAGATTCAAACAGAGTTCTGAGGACAGTTTTAATAAAGCTCCATAAAATAATCCCCAGGGCAGGAAAGCTGTAAACCCCATCAGCTGCCTAGAAGAGGAAAATAGAAGATAGGGGTGTCTGTGTGTGGAGGGATGAGTGTGGAGTTCGCACTGTCTAATATGACATAGAAGTCAACAAGCAACCCTGTGTCAGGGAGTCTCCAAGAACCACAGACTGGATAGGACAGGACCCTAGGGGAAACCAAATGTTATTGTTCTGCTAAAGGCATGTAGCATTAAAATAACTCCTAATGACATCCTGTTATACGCATAGATCAGTATCTTGTTCAGCCACCAGCAGAGAAGCTTCCTCCTGCAGTAGATGGGAACAAATACAGACATCTATAGCCAGACAATATGTGGAGAGTGTGAGATCCTGTAACACTCATCCCCAAAAGAGATGTCTCCATCAAATCCCTTCCCTCAGGGATCAGGGAACTCAGAGGAAGAGGAGGCATAAATAGTGCAAAAGCCAGAGGAAGTGGAAGACACCAAGGAATCAAGGCCTTCTAGATACAAGAGTACTGGCACACATATGAAGTCACATGCACAGGGCTAGCACAGGTCTGCACTAGGTGGGATCCTAGAGCTGAAAAGAAGAAGTACATACATGCCCCCATCCCTAACCCAGAAGCAATCTCCAGTTGACACTTGCAAATGAAAACTCGGTTTTCTTCAAGGGAGTCTCACTGAGAAATCTTAAGGGTAGGCTGCATGCCCAGCATGGCCAACAGAAAATGAAGTCAGAGGCTCCTTTGGAGGTTCTTTGTTTTATAATGTTTCATAGCATTTGATTTCTACCTACAGGTCCTTTTGGCATATGTTATGGCCTCTGGCTTTATGTTTTTATAGGTTATTTTGTGTGCATGAACATGTGAGTCTCTGCATCTAGATATATTTTCTTTCACTCTCTCTTTCTCCCTTTCTCCCTTTCTCCCTTTCTTTCTTTCTTTCTTTCTTTCTTTCTTTCTTTCTTTCTTTCTTTCTTTCTTTCTTTCTCTCTAAGGTTTATTTATTTATTTTATGTATGTGAGTACACAGTCACTGTCTTCAGACACACCAGAAGAGGGCCTTGGATTCCATTACAGATGGTTGTGAGCAAATTGAACTCAGGACTTCTGGATGAGCAGCCAGTGCTCTTAACTACAGAGCCATCTTTCCAGCTCTATGTGTTTTTTGTACTTTTTCTTTTGTCAACTACATCATGACTGAAATCAGCAAAAGACAGTAAACTATAGAGAATATATTTACTGTTAATGTTACTTAAATTAGCTTTCTGTTGAATACCCACTTTCTAAGCCTTCTCCAATAGTGCTCCCAGGCACATGTATTATAGTGGCTTTTGATGGAGTAATTTTTGGCCTTACTGATTGCAGATTTAATAATAGTTATGAATTTCTTTGTATAGAACTCATGTGAATGAGCTTCTCTCTGCCCTGGCTGTCCTGAAACTTTCTCTGTAGACCAGGCTGGCCTCGAACTCACAGAGATTTGCCTGCCTCTGAGTGCTGGGATTAAAGGTGTGTGCCACCATCATCTTGAAGCTTGGTCCATTTTAGATTGGATCTAAGTTTTGGTGGAGTCATCTACCGAAGCCCAGGATCAATCCAGATTAGTGATTTTAAGTTTAAAACAATTGCTGAAAAAACCCTCATACTGCATAGAAAGAGAAAAAGCATGAATCAGCACAGGCGTGCACGTGCCTGTGTGAACATCTTTGCCATGTCCTAGTAAAACCGTTTTGGTTTAACTTTTTAGTTAAAGTCTCATCAGTGCATCAAAAAACCTACAATAGGCAGGGGACATGGCTCAGTGGTTAAAGCATTCGCAATGCAAGCCTAACAGCCTGAGTTCAGACCTTCAGAACCAGCATAAAAGCTAGATGAAGTAGCATACAAATCCACCGTCCCTGAAGTCCTATGGGAAGATGGAAGCCAGAGATAGCAGGATCCTCAAAAGTTCACACACCAGCTAACGTGGCATGTGTAGCTGTGGATGATGAAAGACCATATCTTAAACAAATGTAGAAGGTGAGGATCAATACCCTATGTATTGACCTCCACATGCTTCAATAGCACATTTTTGCACATGCACTCATGCATGTGCACGAGTACTCACACACACACACACACACACACACACACACACTGCATGCATATTTTTTAAGGGTAGCAGCAAAATGGTCCTTCACTTCAACTAGGTTCTCAAAGGCAACATAAATAAGCTCTTGCTGCTCTACAATCAAAGTGTTCAGGAGTTTCAGGAGTGCTTCTGTTTCCTTCAGCATAAACAGTGCCCACAGCACCCATTTTTCTCTCATCGAGCCAGCTGTACACTTTAATATATACCTTACTTAGTTCAGCCAACAACTCCTCTCCTTCCCTGTCTGGTTCTGGAGATAGAACACAGACTCCTCCCCACACTAGGCAAATGCTCTCCATCCCGAGCTTTATTCCTAACCCTCAGCCACCAGCTGTGAAGTTCCTTTCACCCATAGACCTGCAAAGCTCCATTTGGCCTTTTCTAATCCAGGCCTCCTGGGAAATACATCCTGGGAGGGAAGTCAAGTCTGTTTTAGAAATTTAACATTACTTTTAGAATTCTACACACAAACATGTGCACGCACACACACACACATGTGCACATATAATGTAATCATGTACACTTCCCATTACCCTCTTATGTGCCCTCCAACCCCCCACTTCCTCCCAAGTCTCCCCTCCTGCCTTCATCTCCCCCCACTTCCTCACAGACGTGAACTAGGGTTGCTTGTATGAGCATGGTTAGGGAGTTATTTATTGGGACACGGGAAACTTACCAATGGCTACAACACTGAAGAACATGAAGCCCCATCTCCCACCAAACATCAGCTGACTACCACTCCTCAGGGAGACCTGGGGCCTTATGAGCAACCCTGACCCCTGCCTCATCCATGATGGGATGAAGGGTCCAATTTCATGCAGGTCTGTGCAGCCCCCCCTAGCAGCTATGTGTTTATGACTGCAATGACCATGTAACATCCAGGGGACAGTGTTCACAGACAGCTGTTTCCTACCTTGTGGCTCTTACACTATTTCCTGCTCCTGCTTCCACAAAGTTCCACCGGCATTGGAGGAACTGCTACAAATGGCCTGTTTAGGGATGAACACTAACAGACCCTCGTTCTCAGCACTCTCTCTTCCCAGTTGTGAGTCTCTACATTAGCTACCACCCACTGCAAAATGAGCTTTTCTGCCCAAGGCTGAAACCAGAACTAGTCTGTGGGTGGAAACACAAGTATTGAGAAGCCACTTGGTCTCTATGTCCATTTCACAACCACAGTAGTATATTGCATCACAGAGCCTGGGACCTCTCTAGCCACAGGCTTTTATTTGTATGTTCATTTGAGACAGGGTCTTCCATTGGCCTGGAGTTCACTCAGTAGGGTAGGCTAGGCTACCCTAGGGTTCTAGGATTTCAAGCATGACACTACCATAACTGGCTTTTTCTGTGAGTAATGGAGATCAAAGGCATGTCTTTGTGCTTGCTTCCCAGCCTTAGCAATAGGCTTCTGACTAGGTTTACAGTAACAGGTATGTATTCGGTCCCACGACTTCAAATCCAATAAAAAGGAAATGGATTATCCCCCAAACAGTCATGTCAGCGGTCATACCTTGCCTAGGTAAGACCACTGATTTTCCTCCCCCAGCAGCCTGCACAGTACCCTCTGTCACGGAGAGCACCAGCAGCGGAGAGCAAGCTTCCAGCTCTACTCCAGATCGATTTTCTTAGGTTTTGTATCTAAACTGTGTTGTATCAGCAGCAACAGATTCTTACCATCTAGTTCTGGTGAGCCACCAAGAGCCGTGGTGGAGTCCTGTGTTCTTTTGGGGGCTCCGCAGCCAACAATGCATAGAGAAGTATTCTGTCCCCCAGCATTTGGATTTTCGTTTAAAAATCCATGACTTCAGCCGGGCGTGGTGGCGCACGCCTTTAATCCCAGCACTTGGGAGGCAGAGGCAGGTGGATTTCTGAGTTCGAGGCCAGCCTGGTCTACAGAGTGAGCTCCAGGACAGCCAGGGCTATACAGAGAAACCCTGTCTCGAAAAACCAAAAAAAAAAAAAGAAAAAAAGAAAAAAAAAAAAATCCATGACTTCTAGAAACAGCATTATCCACCCATACAGAAAACCTCTGTTCAAAGTCTTTATTTTTTATTTCATTTTCTAGTTAGCTTGTAAAATAGTAGGTTTCTGCTCTTACTCCTGCTTCTCTCCCTTGCCTCTTGCCTCTTTGTTCCTCCTCTCTCCTCATTCCCTTCCCCCTCTCTCCACGAGGTCATGGCCAGCCCCTACTTCTCTACTCTCTCCTTCTCTCTGCCTTTCTCTACCTCTACTACCTTCTTAACTCCCCTCCCCATGCCCTAAACAAACTCTATTCTATACTATAAAAAAAAAAAAAAAATAGTAGGTTTCTCTTTGGCCTTTTCATACATCTGTAGTTTCAGATAACCCTACTCCACAGCCAGGATTTCCCTCACCACGCTGACCTATTCCTCTTTAAACCTTTCCATGTTACCATTCACCCATTATGTTCATATTATATCTGTTTTACTATTCCCCCTCCTCTTCTAAGAGTATCCCCTCATCCAAGGTCATTTTCTTTCTCCCTGGCTTTTAAAGACAATCCAGCCCTAACACAAACATATAAAAATCCAGGAGCTGGAGAGATGGGTCTGGGTTAAAGAGCACTGGCCCTGTTGCAGAGGACCAGGGTTCAATTTCCAGCAACCATATGAGGGCTCATAATCACCTGGAACTCCAGGGATCTGACACTTTCTTCTGGCCTCTGTAAGCACCAGGCATGCACCTGGTACACATACATATGTGCAGGCAAAATATTTATGCACATGAAATAAAAATTAGTAACATCTTTCTTTAATCTAAAAATTTAAAGCTAAGATCCATTTATGATAAAGAAAGTGTAGCACTTGCCTTCTGGAACTTGGGTTACCTCACTCGCTACAGTATGTTCTAGGTCCTTATGATTTTCTGTAGCGGCAAGCTTAGCAAGGCTGCTTTGGCTCCTTCGGTGTACCTCCCAGGAGCCATCTGGATTTGCAAATGAAAGACCACATACACACACACACACACACACACACACACACACACACACACAAACACCAGTTAATTTTAAAATGCTTCTGCTAGCTCAAAGGCTGGGCAGTTCTAATCCTCTCTGTGGGTAGCACACATTTCTCTCCTGGACTCCTGGCTTAATGCCCTCTAATTCTATATTTTATCATTGTTGCTCTTGCTCCTTTTGGGTGGCTCCCTGGTTTTCGTTCCCAGGACACATGTGCGCAACCCTTCTGGGGGCTGCCTTCCTTCTCACCTACATCTCAGATGATTTTCTTTTTTGTAGCTCTAAACCTGATCCATCTCCCTCCGGATCATAGAGATACTCTTCTCCTTCCTCTCCCCAGTCCCTAGCCCACACAAATCTCAAGGTCCTACCTCAGTCTACCTCCCTAGCCACTGGCCATTGACTCTTCATTGATCAATCAAAAACCAATTGGGGACGAGGACCTTCCACATTTGGACATGCATATTAATGATTTTGGGGGACAGATTAATTCAAAGTATTAGAACCAATGCCCAACAATTTCCTGTGAATTTCTTTCTTTTTTCTTTTTTTTTTTCTTTTTTTCTTTCTTTTTTCTTTCTTTTTTTTTATTAGATATTTTCTTTATTTACATGTAAATTTCTCCTTTCCCAGTTTCCCCTCCAAAAAACAAAGAAACAAACAAAAACAACAAAAACAAACCCCTGTTGCTTCCCCCCTCCCCATGCCTGCCACCCCACCCTCTCCCACTTATTGGCCCTGGCATTCTCCTACACCAGGGCACAGAACCTTCACAGGGCCGAGGTCCTCTCCTCCTATTGATGATTGAATTTGCAATCTTCTACT
>NW_022196906.1:72281148-72283492 GCF_008632895.1 Mastomys coucha | reverse complement strand
TTGGTGTTAGATGTTCTTAGTGTCTCTGACTAGAGCTTGTCCTGTCCCTGCCGCCCTGCAAGTCCCCTCTGACTCGTGGGGCCTGTGCCTCCCAGCTGGCTGCTCTGGTCTTAGAAACTCACCGGAGAGAAAATGGTGGCTCTCACCCGAGTCTCTGGGTTAAGGTGCTCCCTGGAGGTAGGCCCTCCACTTGCAGGGAAGGGGCAGAAAAGAACGCTGATCCAACTCTGTCACTAGGAAGCTAACTTTTTTTTGGTTTTTCAAGACAGGGTTTCTCTGTGTAGCCCTGGCTGTCCTGGAACTCTGTAGACCAGGCTGGCTTTGAACTCAGAAATCAGTCTGCCTCTGCCTCCCAAGTTCTGGGATCAAAGGTGTGCACCATCACCGCCCAGGTCATGTGAATTTCATAATTTCATTTTGCTTTATAATTGAGTAACAGTCCTCTGTGTATGTGTGCCAGTCTCAGCATTCATCCTTAGGTCAATGACCATCTAGGCTGACTTCAGCTCATAGCTATTGTGAACAGTGGAGCAAGGCAGTTGGACAAGCAAGCATCTCTAGTAGGAGAGAGAATCCCTTGGAAGAGGAATAGCTGGTTAGTATGATCATCAAACTTTGAGCTTTTTGAGAAACTCCCAGCCTGATTTCCATAGTGGCTGCACCAGTTTACACTCCTACATGCAGTAGATAAGGAATCCCCATTTTCCACACCTAAGCTGTTTTCTTGATTCTAGTCATTTGCATTTCCCTTCTGGCTAGAGATGTTGAAACTTTTCAAGTGTTCAATTGGCATTTAAGTTTCTTGTTTTGAGAACCCTCTGACCAGTGCCATAGCTCTTTTTTTTTTTTCTTTTTGGACTGAATTATTTTCTCTATGTTTTGATTATTTTTTTTTTTTAGTTCATTGTATATTCTAGATACTAATCCTTTGGGAGAGGTATGACTGGCAGAGGTTTTCTGCCATTCCCACAGGCTGCCTCTTCAATAAACACTTGTCCTTTGCTGTATGGAAGCCTTTTCATTTCACAAAGTCCCACTTTATTGATTATTGACCTTACTTCCTGAATGACTGTCTTATTTGGAGAATCCTCACCTTGGTCTGCATCTGGTAGTATATTCAGTACTTTCTCTAGTAATTTCAGGTCCTACAGTGAAGTGCTTGATCCATTAGGGTATGATTTTTGTACCAGGTGAGAGATAAAGATCTGGTTTCATTATGCTACATTTACATATGTAGTTTTCCCAGCATGATTTGTTAATGATGCAGTCTTTTCCCCAGTGTGCATTTTTGAGCTCTTAAAAACAAAAAATCCAGTGTCTGTCGGTGTGTGAATTTCTAATCCGGTCTTCTATCTTTCCTGCCCACAAGTCTATTTTTGTGGAAGTACCATATTGTTTGTTTGTTTGTTTACTATGGATCTGCAGTATAACTTGAAGTCAGTGAATATGATAACTCTGGACATATTCTTTTTGTATAGGATTGGTTTGGCTATCTGGATGTTGTGCTTCCATATACATCTTAAGTTTTTTTTGTTTGTTTTCTGGGATTTTGATTAAGACTGTTTTGAATCTGTAGATTGCTTTTGGTAAGATGGCCATTTTTTAACTGGGCAGTGGTGGCTCACACCTTTAATCCCAGCACTTGGAAGGCAGAGGCAGGCAGATTTCTGAGTTGGAGGCTAGCCTGGTCTACAGAGTGAGTTCCAGGACAGCCAGGGCTACACAAAGAAACCCTTTCTTGTAAAACCAAAAAAAAAAAAAAAAGATGACCATTTTTTAATCCATGAGTATGAGAGGTCTCCCCATCTTCCAGAGCAGTGGTTCTCAACTTTCTTAATGTTGTGACCCTCATGTTGCAGTGACCCCCACAACACAAAGTTATTTTTATTGCTGCTTTATTGTAATAGCATTACCATTATGAGTTGTAATGCAAATGTCTGTGCCTTCCAGTGGTCTTAGGTGATCTCTGTGAGAGAGTCGTTGGACCCCCAAAGGGCTGTGACCACAGTTGAGAATAGGTTGAGAACTGCTGTTCTGAAGTCTTTTCTTAATTTCCTTCTTCCAAGTTTTAACGTTTTTTATTATAGAAGTCTTTTGCTTCTTTTGTTAGGTTCGATTCTGCACCGCCCCCAGGTGTTGTTGAGGGTATTGTTAAGGAGACAGATTGCTTCCCTGTTTCCCTCTTTACTATGTTACTGGCACATAGTCTAATTTTTGTGAGTTAACTCTGTGTCCTGCCACTTTACTGAAGGTTTTTAATCTTCTCTAAGAGACTTTTGGTAGACCATTTAGGGTTTCTAATATATAAGATTGTATCATCTGAAAAGCGGGGGGGGGGGGGGGG
>NW_022196906.1:72242980-72280980 GCF_008632895.1 Mastomys coucha | reverse complement strand
GCTAAGATTTCAAGCACAAGATTGACATGTTTGGCACCCCACCTGGTCAATTCATACTATTGTCATAGACACTGAATTACTTGAAGCAATTAAAAAAGATAGGTACTTATAATGTATTGACATACTTTTCTGTGTCGGTTTGTTTTGCTACTTTATCCTGTAAAATTTACAAACACTAGCCATCTCTCTCTGACATAATAAAGATTCCTGTGGTGGCTCAAGGACATATACTTTGAATGTGTTATCACAGTGGTTCAAAGAAATCACAATTCTTACAAAAAAGAAATTCAACGTGAACATGATGCGTGGAGTATTTAAGAAATGCTTACACTAAGAGTAAAGCTAACAAGGACCTTCAGAGTAATTTGGAATGTTGAGTAGGCAGTTTTAAAAATAGTCACTGAGGCTGAGTGAAGTAAACTCCATCTGTTACTTCTTCCACGAAGTCATTGGTGGGGGACCTAGTGATAACAATTCTGGGTTGGAACAGTGGAGAGAAGGCGAGGAAGTGTGAGGTTCCTGTGAGTGTGAGGAAAGCTGGGTCAGGAGCTCCAGCTTGGGGATTTTCCCAGGCAGCACGTCATGTAGGAAGCATGGCTGACCTTGTGGTGCTCCTGTGTGTGGTGATCTCAGTCTCACAGACATCTGCTGTGGTCCTATTGTGAGTTTAAAGCAGATTTGGATTTTCTCCCCATTGAGTGAACGGTGCCGCAGTCTCTGGGATGCTGTGTGAACAGTGTCCTTGAGAAAACCTTCATAACATATTCATGGACATTCTTCATGAATATTAGTATCTTAAAGGCCCGGGCAAATCTTGAACATCTGATGACCTTCTGTTAACTCAGAATTCCCTATTTCTTTGGACATGGGGTTCATTTTGTTTAATATCAACTAACATTCCAAGAAATTGTGCATACTACTATAGAAGATAAACGCTGAAGATTTAAGGACAGAAAGGGCCTGAAAGTTCTGTACTAGGGAAGTGCTTCAAGAGAATGCCAGCTCAGCCTCATGAGATGGGCAGCCTTTAGTGGAGCAGGCAAAGATATATTCCAGTCCATCTTGAAAGAAACCTCACATCTCACGAGCTCCAGCATAGCTCATTTTCACCATGTCAGCTGAGAGGTCCTTAAACTCTGACTTTTTGGACACTCTCCTTCCAATGTCCTCTCCTAACAGTTTCCCGTCAAATGCTCAGATCTTTGCCCTCGTTGCTTAGATGTCTTCAGCCTTACTGATTTTTCCTGCCTAAGTAATATACATTTTCCCTCCAAGGCAGTTCAAAACATCCCTCTACCAAACTAATGGTAACCATAGTGAGTGTAACAGATAGATGAACTGACAAAGTGCTTCTGTACGGGGTACTGACTGATCTTGGTGTTAATGTATTAATCTTTGTGTTATATCCCAATCTCTCTTGTTCCCTTTGCAGATGATGAAGCTAGAGATTGGGGAGACATTATGTGACTTTCCCTGGTTTTATTTGCATAATAAGACTGTCTTATAAGAATAACTATGTGTATTTGTACATGTATATATATATGTATGTATATGTATATGTATATATATATGTATATATATATATACCTATATTAAGTCTTACATATAATACTTCATTATAAGAATGGCCAATACCTGGAGTGATGGCTCAGTGAACAAAGTTACGGCACTTATCATTAAGCCTAATCATCTGAATTTGATCCCAGTGATTCAAATGGAGGCAAGTTCCTACAAGTTATCCTCTAACCTCCACATGCATGCTGTGACACATGTACTCCACTCATGTGCACAAAATAAATAAACACGATCACTTTTGAAAAAGGAAGGCATAGCAGGTGTCCAAGCCAGATCACAAAGCAAAGACTTCGTATGACAGTTCCTTTTCGTAATCATCTCTTTGGTATGAACTCCACCCTTCTTCTGGAGACTTAGGCTTTGAGCTAGCTTCCTGATGGGTTTCTGAAAGAGACTACACATTAGGCAGAAGTCACTGGGTCGGGTCTCAGGACACCTTTCTTGACACTGTTCCTGTTTGTCCTCGGCTAGATTGATGTGCTTGTGTCGCAGTTGCTGGGGAAATCTTAAGAACTTCCATCTCCAAGAAGTATCTTAGTTCTGGAATAATCTCTGTGCAGGGAACTTGGACATAAAGTTTAATGGTGGGGAATTGCTGAAATAAGTTTCATGATGCTTTATGGTTGAAATCAAGAGAATTAAGTGGCACAACTTCCTATTTCCAATTTGCTTCTGCTCTCTCTGAGTACCCTACCGTGGATAAATTATCATTGTTTAGCCTATTCGAGTGACTAAGAGACTTGCCCTCCCTGTCGCCCCTCTGTTGGTGAAGTCATTAGGAATCACTTACATCAGATCAAAAACTGTATTTCTATTATGCATCAGTGTGGGACAGGGGTTTTGCAAGACTCAAATGAAAGAAACAATAAAATGTACACTAGAAACCAGACATATCTACCCTTCAAGTATCTGAACAATGATTCTCCACTAGGGGCATTTCGTCCTTTTCCTGGTTTCCTTCCTGTTGTGACAAAGCATGCTGACCAAAAGTGATTTCAGAAGCTAAGGGCTTGCTTCATCCGATAATCCATCACTGAGAAAAGTCAGGGCAGGAACTCAAGCAGGATTGTGAGGCAAAAACCATGGAAGAACACTGCTTGCTGGCTTAGCTAGCCGCTTTTGTTTGTTTGTGTTTATTTTTGTTTTATTCGAGTCAGGGTTTCTTTCTGTAGCTCTGGCTGTCCTGGAACTCAATCTATAGCCTAGACTGACCTTAAGCTTCGAGATCTGCCTGCCTCTGCCTCCCAAGTGCTGAGATTAAAGGTGCGCTGTCCAGCTAGTAAGCTGTTTTTTTATTCAGCCCAGGACTACCTGCCAAAGGTTGGTGCTGCCCATAATGGACTCGGACCTCTCACATCAACTAATAATCAAGACAATTCCTCACAGATATGCCCACAGGGCAGTCTGATCTAGGCGATTCACCTCAGCCGACTGTGGGTCGTGTCAAGTTAACAATCAAAGCTAACTAGGACAATGCCTCAGAAGAAGAACAATAATATCTGTAAATAGTTGTCATTGTGATGATCCGGGAGTTACTGGCATCTGGTGAGAAATTGTATGAATGTTATTCAGCATCTTGCACAGTGCACGGGACTTGTGCTTCTCTACAGAGACTTCTACAATCCAGAATACCAAGTATGAACAAGCTGAGAATCCTTGATCTATAGTCGGACAGGATGACTCGCACTTCTCTTTCTAACCTAAAATGTTTCATGGGTGCATGGTCCGAGTGAGTGTTAAAAAGCAAATGGGGTTACAGAGAACTCAAGGGATCCTGAGTTTCTGGAGCAGTGGGGAGGTGGCATTCAGTAGAGAGTAATGTGATCGCTCTTTTGCCTCTATTTTGGAGTGCAGAGTTTAATTATATGTGATGTCTCCTGTAGTGAGAAAGGAAAGCTGTGCTCGTACAAGAATAGCCTCCTCCAAAACCCTAGACAAGTTTGAACAAAAACGTTTTAGCTGGGGACAAGACAGTCAGGTAACTCTCCTGCTGTCCCTAAATCCGCTGACCCTTCACGGAGGTGGCTGCCTTCAGACATGCTCCCCCAGGAGGAGCTTGTCAAATCCACACTGTAATTGCTCACTGGTTCCACGGGAAGACTAGAGAGAAAGCACACAGCATTGTAAAGAGAAACACAAAGCGGAGGTGGGTGGGACAGCTTTTAGATGGACAGTTGCTTTGGGCAAGTCTAGAATAGAGTGACCTTTCAGATGTTTAATGAGCCCAGAAAAGGACACCTTGCTTCACTCCGCTGGACATAGAGTTTTCATCGTGAAGCCTTGATTTAATGTCTTGCCGTTTCCCTTGGTTACCTATGAAACGTTTCAGAACGAACAGTTCTGAGTTAGACACATAGAAAGATAAAGAAAGGAACAGGGAGTACTCCTTACAGGCACCCTAAAAAGATCCTGGTGCAGGGTGTGTGCTAAGAAACTCTGGGGCCTCTTAACTAGCTGAATGACAGACTAGGCAATACCACGGATTAAGAAAGTTTCAGTATTGTCTTTGCATTTTTCCCAAAAAATGGAACGAGAGACTAAGGACTCCCTCAACTTCTTTTAAAGGGTTACTTACACTGTCCATGAGAGTTTAGTGGTCCTATCTCTTAATATGATCCCAAAGATGGTTAGGTTTTAACAAATGAGTCTGGGGGATGCATTCAGACCAGAGCAAGCTATAGCAGGCTGGTGGGAGCTTAAAAAAAAAAATAAACGAAAAGAACACTGTGCAATTGGGAATGTAAGCTGAGTCTGAAAGAAACTCATTACCAAAACGAGTTATTTTCTTGCCCCCAGTTAGGGGATACATTATTAATATTTTTCTGAAGTTGTGATCTGCCAATGGCAGCACCAAATTCCTCTCACCAAAACACCACAGAGATTTATATACTTGTAAGTGAGTTATTGGCTTCTTCTTTGTTCTGTATTAATGAAATATTTAAAAGTAGCTATACCTTTATTTTTATTTTGCTTAGTTGTTGTGGGAGACACACCTGTCCTGGATCACGTGTGGATGTCAGGGGACAATTTACAGAGAGTATGTTCTCATCTTCAGTCTAGTAAGATGCTGAGTTTAAACCCAATTTATCATGCTTGATGGTAGGCGGTCTTAAATGTTGAGCATTCTCATTGGTCCTCAAAACTTATTTACCCATATAATATGTATACCAAACAACGTATATAGTGACACGTTTTAAGAATTTTGGTTTCTTTTTAAAAAAGAAAACACTGAAATATTATAAAATTGTATTTTCCTTTTAATCCCAGGCGTGAGGCTATGAGGCGGTGCCAGACTGAGCAGGCGACTGTGCTCTGCCCCACGCTCTAGCAGAAGTGTGGTTTTTCCAGCTGCAGATAATCTCTGCAATTGTGTGATATCTGGAACTTCCAGAACTTTTCAGAGGGCCCCAAGAGGCAGGGAGTCAATTGTGGATTGTTAGTAGCTGTCCTCAAAGAAGAAACAAGAAGAAGGAAATTAGATTCAGATTTAGATCTGTCTCTGTCTCTGTCTCTCTCTCTCCCACTCTTTCTCTCTTTCCCTCTTATATCCCTTTTTCTTTCTTATCTAGTGATAGGGGGTGAAACTGGGGTGTCAGGGTGGGGGTGGAAAAAAGAAGAACTCACAAAGTAGATCAGCTAAAAATGTAAACATTTCATTTCTTCCTCCTTTTCTTTTCTCTCTCTTTCTTCCTATTTGTTTTGTTTTGAGACGTTATATAGCCAAGGCCTTCCTATACAGCTAGCCTCAAACTTGCAATTCTCCTGCTTCAGCATTCTGAGTAGTAAGATTAGAGGCATGTAATTTCATACCTGGCTATAAAGATTTCCAATGAACGACTTTCTGATGGAGATTCCGCCGCTTGCATCATTAGGTCTTACCTCCCAGAAACAGCTACTTAAAAAAAAGACATTGGTGTATATTATTCATGGTAAATAGTGTTGGGTTTCCTAAAGACAAGTTCTTTTAAATATAATATGTATATTATATTGGATCACATTCACTTCAGTCTTATTCCTCCCCCTTAACTCCCCTTTTCCCCTGTCTTCCTCTGATTTCATATCATATGTGTGTATGTATGTATGTATGTGTGTGTTTCTGTAGTTATTCAGAATTCTTAAACTCATAAATAATAAAAATCATGCAATATTTGTCTTTCTGTGGCCTATTTCTCTTAACATGATGATATCAAGTTGCAGCTATAATTTCTTCATCCATTCATACCTACTGACAGACACAAGGTGATTTGTAATTTAGTGTTACAATAATAAAGCATGAGTGTGCAGGTATCCCTGTGGTCCACTGACTTTGGGCCTATGCCAAGAAGTGGTACAACTGGGTCACATGGTAGTGGTATTTTTAGTTCTGTGAGGAACTTGACACCAATTTCCATAGAGACAGGCCCAGTTTGCCTTCTCAATAGTGATGTATGAATCTCTTCCCCACAGGTCAACATTTGATATTGTTTATTTTTTACTTTTAATTTTTTTTTTTTAAATTGTGCTATTTTCCTGATGCCCTGAGGGGGTGTGACAGCAATGCTCCTTACGACTTTCCTGGCAGTTGTAGATTTTCACTGCTATGTGAGGTACACGGATATCTCATTGTGCTCCTGTTAAGGGACAGAGATGTGGGGGTACCGAATTCATAGATTATTCAGAGCCTCGGATATCAATTCTTGTGTAGCAAAATGATGAAGGAATGGGAAGAAGAAACAAGCAAGTGAACAATGAGAGAGGAGGAAAACAGATGTGTGGAAATAAGAAGAAGAAGTAAAAAGGTCATTATAGCTGTTAAAAACTGAGAACAGATTGCTATAGGTGCTGAAAGGTAACGAATGGTCATAAAAGTCTTTCCCAGTGAGACTGGCATTGAAACACAGCACCCTGACTGTTAATGCATACAATTTCAAATGGTAATAAAAAGACAAAAAGCTTGGAGGGGGGAAAAAAAACTAAACTAGGATGTCAAAAGACTGAGTATCAAATAAAAGCAAAACATGAAGAACAAGAGTCTATTCAAACTTCTTCCACCATTGCGGTGTGCCTTGGTTTCCTCATTACTGGGAGTTGTCATTGGTGTTTGTCTCTCTGGTCAGGGGATCACTCGTGTCAGCACTTCAGGTAGGGCAACTTAGTGTGCCCACCCAGATGAGAAAGACCTCTGTGAAAATGCACCATTTTTTTGTCAGTATTCCCTGGCCAGATTCCCCTCTGCTTTCCCAACCCCAGTAGGTCACAGTCTTGTCCTTCAGGATTTAGGGAAACAGCCAAGCACAGGCAGCATTGTCTGTAATTCGAGGAAAGATTCGGAGGAGACCCTCTCAGCTCTATGTGGGGACAGCGTCCTGGGTTCTGCCTTGCATTGTCCTGGGTGGGGAAGTTTTTTTCTCTGGCTGGCAGTGCAGCATCTGGGTTCCCTAGCCGCAGTTTATGCACACGTACTACCATGATTTCTCTACTCTAGTCTAATGCCCTTGATGGCTTTTCACTAGGCTTGTCCATTAAAATTTCTGATGCCATTCCTTCACACTGTTAGCTAGCAAGGACTGTGCTGACACACTGACACATTGCGACTGAGTAGCCATGGCCTACAGGTGGCAGAAGCAGTGACATCGTGAGTCTTAATGGGTGGATGGTGGGCACTATGGCAGTGGTGGCAGAGATATTGGCAGGTGTCACCGTCATAGTAGAAATTCCCTGGTGATGACACTGCTGCCGGAAGCTCCCTGGCAGTGACATTGAAGGCTTCTCTGTGAGGGACTCTCCTCTACTGATTTTAAAAAATAACTTGACTTGAATATAGTAGGTGACCTAGGTGATAGTCATGTACCTCCAAGACATGAAATATGTCATTGATATTTCACTGGATCACTGAATCACTGATTTTCGACACTTCAATTTCAGTGTTATTTTTTTAAGATTTATTTATTTATTTTATATTTATATGAGTACACTGTAGCTGTCTTCAGACAACAACAAAAGAGGGCATTGAGATCCCATTACAGATGGTTGTGAGCCACCATATGGTTGCCAAGAATTGAACTCAGGATCCCCGGAAAAGCAGTCAGTGCTCTTAATCATCTCTCCAGTCCCAATTTCAATGTTTTTATATCCTCAACTCTCCTTTTGAGTTGCTGACTTTCATTGGTACACTGACCATCAATTGATCATTGTTTTCCTTTTCAAAGACTGTTTAGTTATCAATAACAGGCTACCTTTCAAAGCAATGCCCATACATAGCAGTCAGACCTGGAGAGTGACAAAATAGACCACCTCTTGAATGTTCACTAGTCACACAACAGAATCATGGTCTCCACATGTCCCCACCTAGATGGAGGACTCCTGAGAACTGCAGGCATGCATGAGAACTGCAGGCGTGGTCAGGGTACCAGTCTCTACCAGGGCTACTTGTATCACCTTTCAGGTGAAGCCATTCTTTAAGCACACTCACTGGGAGCCCATGGCTAGGCATGTGCTGTCTGCTCTTTTCCCCTGCATTTGCCTCCTGTTTTTCTGTAGGGATAATCTCTTCTGTACTGTGTGGAAGCATCACATGTCATTAAAAAGCTGATGGCATGTTAGCAAAGGCAGGAGGTAGGAGTTCCAGTAGAGCAACAGGAACTCTGGGAAATAGGCCAAGATGGAGATTTCACCTTGGCCTTGGAGAAGATGAATGAATGAAGCTGAGGAGAAGTAACTAGCCATGTGACAGACAGACTAGAATAAACAGGTTATATACACTGGTCAGAGAACAAGGCAAAGCTTATGGCCTAGACATTTATTCATAAATAATTAAATCTTAGATTTGTTATCTGGGAACAAAGAGGCCTGGTAGAAAAACTTGTGGTGACATTTTTCTATATTTTTCAGTGGGTCTATCACTTACTTTGGTGGTTTTCTCATCCATTTTGTTGATTTTTTTCCTATGTTGCTTACTTTCTTTCCTAGACTCCAGATTATATCCATCTATTCCCCTGCAACATTTTGGATGTAACTGACCATTTTTATCAGAAAACTTAAAAAAAAGTCTCCATCTGGTATTTTTTCCCACTTCAGAATCATTGAGTATAGTAGTCGAGGAGTTATGATGCCTTGGGGAAGTCACATTGCTTTGCCTTTTCCTGTTTCTTGTATTCGTGTTGTAATTTCAGCATCTGTTGATTTGGATACCTCATCTGGATTTTGATGGGAAGGGGATTTCTTTTACTGAATATTCTATTCTCAAAGCCTCAATACCCAGTGAGAAAACAAAACAGAACAAAACACAAGACAACCCCAAGGAACTCCTGTAGCACTGACAACCTCAAAGTACACAAGATAAAGAAATACAAGTGTATATCACCAATGACTATAAAACTAAAAGTGCTTTCAAGTTAAAATTTATTTAGGTTAATTGTATAAATAGTAAATTAATTAGCTAAAGGGGGATGTAGGGGTGGTTCTGATGCTCTGATTGGGAATCTGCTTGTGAACCCTGAAGGTCCTGTTCCCCAATTGGTTCTTGATCAATCAATAAAGATGTTAACAGCCAATGAGCTGGGCAGAATAGGTGGGACTTCAAGTTTTCCCAAAGGTAGGCTAGCAGATGCAGGAAAGGAGAAAAAGATTTGTTGTGCTTCAGAGGGAAAAAGAGCCACCAACCATGTGAGATCTAGGATGGAGTGGTCTTTGGTTGTTTCCCTGACTGGGCCTGGGGTAGCAGGCGAAAGATTAGAGACAAATGAGCTGAGGGCAGATTTAGGGTGCTGAGCTGGGAGTGAAAAGAAGGGCAAGATAGCCAAGGAAGGTTTAGAAGAGCCTGGCCATTGAGCTAAAGTATATCAAAAATAAGCTTGTGAGTGTGTGTGTGTGTGTGTGTGTGTGTGTGTGTGTGTATGTACTTCAACTTGGATGAGGTTGGTAGCACCGTCCAACTGGCTCTTATAGTGAGCTAGTAGGAACTACATGTTACAGGGGGAGATATTGAAAGGGAAGAAATGGAGAGAAATCAAGATCAAATGCACGAGAGGAGGAAGAAGGGAGTGAATAGGAATGTGGTTGAGATGAAGAGAAAAAACCTCCTAATAATAAAAAAATTAAAAAAAAACCCAGATAAATGTTAGAGCAGCAAGGACAGATAAAAACATAAGTTAAAAAAAAAACAAAACTGGATATAATAAAGTCAAAAAGCTGCTTGCTATCTCTAGAAAGGTGGATGTGCACAGAGGGCAAAAAGAAACAAATCACTATGTTCAAGAAATGCTGGTGCCCCAAACAAGAAAGATGAACAATGGAAGTGTTTGAATGTGTGAAGGTAACAAATAGAAACCCAAATCTTAAAAACAAATACAATAGATGAAACTTCCAAATGTGTAGGTAAAAGACAGGGCTAAGGATACAACTCAGTTAAGAGAGTGTTTGCTTAGTGTGTATGAAGCCCAGATTCAGTCCCCAGTATTGCATATACTGGGCACAGTGGAGTCTGTTGTCTGTAATCCCAGCACTCAAGAGGTGGAGGATGGTGGATCAAGATTTTAAGGTCATCCTTGGCTCTTGGTTGCATAGTGACAGTGAGTTTGAAGCTAGCCAGGGATAATCAAGTCAAAGGAGGAAGAAGAGGAGGAAGAGGAGGGGGAGAGGGAGGAGGTGGAAAGAGAAAGAGAAAATGGGGGAGGGGTATAGTTAGAACAGTGTCTTACTGGGCAAGTAATTGGAGATGCCAATTACTTGCATGAGGGGAGGGTGGGGAATTAATTAAATGTATGGATTCTTGTCTTTTCTATGGTTTATGGGTTTACAAGACAGTGCTGAGAGCTGTCTTCAACTTTGGCAGTTTCCCTTCTTTGCATAGCAAAGGCCTCTGCTTGGCATGGTGGTTTTGCATTCTGTGGGCCAAATAGACTCTTTTACCCTAGAGACTTTTCAGATTCCCTCTAGTGGACTTTGTAGCTCAGAGGGGACATCTGAAGTGCATTGAAAGTATGTAAAGCAACTTCAGCATTGAGATCAGGGCAGGCAAATGACCTATCCTTTTACTTATAAGGCCTCCTGAGTATTACCCACCTCCACTGAAGAGATACAGTGTGGGTATCACATACACTTCACAGGTTCTGAGTTCTTGGGAAGTGAATGACTCATAGTGGCCCTAGGGTTTCATCCACAAGCTGATCTCAGACTCACTGCTATCAAACTCCAGGCTCTAGGGTAAGTCCCAGTTGATAAGATCCATTCCCAACGACTAAGGGTGAGTTGTCTCTCTTTATGCACTTCCCAATCACAGCCAGACACCTGCTGCCCACACCCTTGGACCCGTCCCCTAGTTCTTCCTAACTGCCTCTCTGGGCTTTCACTTGTCCAGAAAAGCTGGCAGAACAAGTTGAAATTGTGAATCTCAGGTCTCAGATACCTAGGGTAGCTCAAATTTTAAAAATAGATTATTAGTGTTAGCAAGATGGTGCAGCAGAGAGAGTGTTTGTCATGAAAGCTTGAGGAGAGGAGTTTTGATTTCCAGAACTCAGTCAGGTGGGTCTGACTGTAATCCCAGTGGGCAGGTAGCAGAGATAGAGAATCTCTGGAGCAAGCTGGCTAGCCAGACTAGCCAAAATGGTGAGACCCAAATTGAGAGATGTAAAGTGGAGAGTGATCAAAGAGGCCTTGCAGCATCAACCATAGATGAACACATACACATACCTGAGCATGTATATGAACCCTGACTCATGTGTGTTACACACATATACTAAAAATACAAAACAAAGATTCTCTGTCAGGATAACACTCACGGAATCACAGAGTGCAGACAGGGGCTCTTGGGGTCTTACCCTACCCAAGGGGAGCCAATAGGAGCTAACAGCTTCTGGGGGTTGAGGAAGTCATTGTCTTTAGTCATGTAGCCACTGGTGAGTTACTCATGCTCCAGTGGATAGCTGCACACGCATGCTCATGAGAATGGCCCTGCTTTCATCCAGTGGGTCACAAAGAAAAAACAAAGACATGAAAATGGAATGGGGATTTGGTGGAAGGGAGGGGTGGTCACTGCCTTCTGAGTCATAGAGCATGACAACACGAGACTTCTCTTGGTTATTAACCTTTCCTGCCGGACAGTGGTGGCACATGCCTTTAATCCCAGCACTTGGGAGGCAGAGGCAGGTGGATTTCTGAGTTCAAGGCCAGCCTGGTGTACAGAGTGAGTTCCAGAACAGCCAGGGCTACACAGAGAAACCCTGTCTTGAAAAACCAAACCAAACCAAACCAAACCAAACCAAACCAAACCAAACCAAAACCTTTCCTATCCACCAAAGGAACCATTGTTTCCCCAGAGGCTGAACCTGGACCTGAGGTCCGTGAGGACCATGGGCTTCATCTGTCTGCTTTCTTTTGAGACAGGGTTTCTCTGTGTAGCCCTGGCTGTCCTGGAACTCACTCTGTAGACCAGGTTGGCCTTGAACTCAGAAATCCACCTGCCTCTGCCTCCCAAGTGCTGGGATTAAAGGCGTGCACCACCACTGTCTGGCTAGTTTTCAGGTTGTTATTTAAGTTACAGTTGCCTCAAGGCTTGATGGATGGTGAGAACCTTGGAAGTTCACTGGTGGAGTACCTACCTACATGGGCAGGGATCTGCTTCTAAGCTGAATTCATGAGGTCTCCCCACAGGCTGTCTCAGGACCTGCAGCCCGCTTCTCCTAAGGAAAGCCACCATCTCTTTATAATCTAATTTCAAGTGTGACATCCATTGTATCCTATTTGTTTGATACAAGTCAGGAAGTCCACCCAGCACCTAGATGAAGGGATGATTCAAAAGCATAAGTCCTAACAGAGCGATGCATTCCCAGCAGCACACACCCAAAAAACCCAGTGGAACCTTGTTAGAGTTTGCCTATACCACATGACTGAGTCCCACAGAGGTCGCTTGGGATCATGATTCCACCAATCCCATTTCATTACTGGCGTAGAAAAGTTAGCTCTGCCTTCATAAAAGAGATCCAGCAGCTCTGGGCAGATCAGTATTGCTAAGGTGGATAAAGAGCTGTAGTAGGAGTGAAGCTTCAACACAGGCTAACTTAGTAATAATGACAGTCATGCTGTGCTTCGCATTGTCTTACACAGAGTCAGTCTGTGAGCTTCTCCATGCACGCATGGCTGTGCCTCTCCTTGGATTCAGTCTGCTTTCCTTTGGATGTCTGCTTGGTACATTTTCTACTTCCTTCTCTGGTCAGGACACACAGACACGTGCTCACCTCCTTCCTCAGGGAATGCAATCGTGTTGACAGTCACACACAAATAAAAATACCACGTCTCACGCCTATGCCCGGTGGGAAATGTGTTTATTATCCCCAGATAAGTCAATTAGTGAACTCTAGCCACCTCCCTTGAGCAAAATGTCCTGGCTCTGGCTAGTAGTCTACTTTTCCTTTCTCCTGTTGGTTGTCTATGGGATTATCTGCAAAACTGAAAATATTGAGAGAAGATTAAGTTTCATCGATGCATTCAAGTTCAAAATAAGAATTGTACAATTACTAGAGTATGCATAGTAATATATATGTATAAGCATAAAATATTATAAACAATTTATTTTGGTGTATAACTATTAAAATGTATTTGCTATAAATATCCTCTTTGTGAGCAACAATGAAAGGTGTGACATTTCTGGTTTACATTTCTATAAATTATTGATAATATGTTAAATATGTTAATGTTATATTATAATATTAAATGTGATATTGGTAATATAATGATAATGTAATACAATTATTAATTTTATTAACCTTTTGTTTAGTTATGGAAATGTTCACAACTAGAAATCATGCTTTAGAAATTCTGTGTTCACGGTAATTCCTTTTCAGTAAAGTAGAAAGAAATGAGAATCCAAATAAATACATAAGGAAAAGAAGATGAGGAGCCGAGGGCAGGTGGGATATTCCGGGGTAAGTGGGTTTGACTGTAACGGTTTCTTTGGGGGGAAAATGTGATAATAGAGGAGAGAGGGTGAGAGAGGGACTGGCTGTGACCTGTGTATGCTGTATGCGGATGCTTGCAAAGATGGAAAGCAGATAGAATGCACTGTGGACTTCTTGCTGATTACAGGTGTTTATGGCTCAGCAGAATATTTCCAAGAAAAGTCACAGTCCTTCCGAGTTGCCGGGCCTTTGTCCTGATTGGCTCCAGTTAGAGGTGAGATGCCAAGGCACTAGGGGGGTGGGGGATGTCTCTGAAATCTAATTACATTCTGTTGTAAATCCGGGACTTAGTCTCCTTGAATCCCTGATTTAGTTGCTTTTATTCAGAATTAGATTTCATATTCTGGAAGAAACTTGTTTCTTTTATGGGAAAATAGAAAGTTTTATTTTCTACATGACATAAGGCATTTAAAATTTGAAATAATGTCCTTATATTTTATGAATATTTGGATATTAGGAAGTTATGCTTTTAATGTGAATCTTCCCCATTTTTTTGCCATGCAGTGTGCCTCAGAGAAAGTAGATCCCTCAGACGAGGGTGATCAAACCGATGTTTAAAACTTTTGGGTAGGTTTTGGTTAAATTTCCTTATTTAATTTCTTCAAATATAATATATTCAGTACTAAATATAGTTATGCTTAGCTTTGTGTATCTATGTATGTATGTATAAAATTATATGACACTTCATTTTCAGTAGAGAAAATTCCATTGTGGTTGCATTAAAATAAACACTTATTTCAACTTTAGTAAAGTCTTTTAGCACACCCAGAGAGAGCAGGAACTATCCCCATTGAAATGTGGTCTAGGATGGGTTAACCATGTGTTTTGTTTCTTAAAGCAGGACATGCAGTATTAGTTGTATTCAGTTAGAGAATTCAATAATATCAGGTACGGATGCTTTCTTCAAAAACTTCCTTTCCAAGTCCTTTACAGTTCCAGTAGAATTAATTTCTAAGAAGTGTATTCGTTTATTAGCTACTCATAGGTTAGCTACAGGAAACTGACGCTCTCTAAAAGGATTGCCCTTTCTACTTTGTTAAAAGAAAATAGTAAAGATTTGCTAGTTCTTCCAGGTAAGATGGCAGCTTAAGAGGCACCTTTGTACTGTTGAGTAAGAGAAAGGAATCAGGTTAGAAAACAAGAGACTTAAGTTTATGAGAGAAAATGTAGACGAGGAAAGAAAGAAAACGAGGTGAGGCCTTTACTGGGAAACATCAGGAGTGGTAGCAGACTGGTGTCCAGGTACAAGGCATTGCCTGCTCTGGTTTGCAGTAAGTCCTGGGGAAGCATTCTCTCCTCCTGGACACTGGCACTATAGCAACAGCAAGCTGTAGAGAGACTGACTGGGCTACAGAGACAAGACCCGAGACCTGAGCCACAGACCAAGAGACATGAAGACAACACAGGCCATGGAGAGGGGGATGAAGACAGCACAGGCTATGGACAAGAGGACAGAACTGAAACACAGACATCTGAAGCTGAGTTCCCCTGCGGGGGCAGCGGCAGTGGTACCAACTGCCTTCATTGCCAGGATGAGCAACAACAGTCCAGGTTGAAAAATGCAAGGCGGAATTGGGCCCTGTCTCACTAAGGGGAGGAGTACATTGCTGAACTTGGCCCTGTCTCACTGATAAGAAAGGGATACACCTCTGAACTTGGCACTGGCTCAGTAAGGGGAGGAATGCACGGCTTACACAGCTGAGCTGCCTGCAAGAGGCTCAGATGAGCTAAACCGGGAAAAGGCTCTCTCAACCTGTTAACCTGCTTTCAGGCTGTGCAGTGGGCTCCAGTTTCCAGCTTTGCTGAGATGTTACCCATGGTGAGGAGGGCTTTGGCAATGAATGTGTCTTTATGCCTTTGAGTCATTTCATGTCCTGTAAGTAGCCCCAATAAAACTCACTGGTTCACCAAGTCAGACTCTAGTGGTATCTGTACTTTGGTCTCTTGTCAGTTTCCTGTCTAGGGTGTATAGATATTTTTCATGGCTCTCCAGGAATAGTGCCACACAACACCATGATGAGCTTGCGCGCTCTCTCTCCCTCTCTCTCTCTCTCTTGCTCTCTCTCTCGCTCTCGCTCTCTCTCAGTAATATACTAGCAAATCAAATTCAAGAAAACATTGAAATGATGTTTTTTCAACTGGGGACGCAAAGAAAGTTGTACCCATACAAAATGATAAATGTAACATGGCTTATGAATACATTGAAAGACATGATTACCCCAAAAGATGCAGAAAAAGCCTGTGATAAAGTTCAATATCCCTTTGTAATAATACCTTCAAGAAAGCTAGGGATGGAGGGAATTTACCTCAATATGATAAAGCCTATTTATGACAAACCAATAGCCACCATCATGCTAAATGAGAAAATTGAGAAGAGTCCTTCTAAAATCAGGAGTTTGACCAGGTGCCCAAGCTCTCTACTTGAAGTGCTTGACGACTTAGCTTGACCAGTAAGACAGGAAGACAAGTGGATACAGCTAGGAAGGGAAGAAGTGAAACCATACCTGTTTGCAGACAACCTGAGCCTATATCTAAAGGACCCCCCAAATTCCACTGTATAACTTCTTCATTTAATAAACTGTTTCAGCAAAGTAGCGGGCTATAAAAGCACACAGAACCAAGTACATTTTCGATATGTTATGACAAAGTTGTTGGGAAAGAAATTATGGGAAAAAAAATCCTATGTATCATAGCATGAAAAATTAACTATGACTAGAAGTAGAAATAAAAGAAACTATAGAAATAAAAGACCTCTATGATGAATACTGAAGAAGACACTTGATAGTGGAAAGACTGATCACTAATTGGTAGAATTAATATCCTGGAAATAGTTTACATTACTTGCTTGAAATTGTCTACTAAGTTCAATGCAATCACCCTTAAAATCGCAATGGCTTTTTTTTCTTTCTTTCTTTTTTCCTTTCTTTCTTCCTCTCTTTCTTTCTTTTTTGTAGAAGTGGAAAAAAACCAGAAAATTCACATGGAAACACAAAAGACTGCAAATAGACGGTACAATCTAGGCAGAAAGAGCAGCACTACTGAAAACACCTGCTGTCAAATTATACTATAGACTCATAATAACATTAACTACATGGCACTGGCACAAATCCATACAGTCAGACCAATGGAATACAACAGAGGGCCCAGAAGCAAACCCAAGCTACTATAGGGTCCCACTTATTAGCGAAAGTCCCAAAGCATGCTTTGGGCCCCAGTTAGCCTTTTCAATGACTGGTGGTTTGGAAAACTAGATGCCCACATGGAGAAGAATGAGGCTAGATCCATGTCTCTCGCTCTGCACAAAAATCAGTTCTAACTTGATCAGAGAACTTAAAACCTAATTGGCAGCAGAAAATATTTCAATATATAGGCATAAGAATCGACTATTTAAAAATAATGCCAGAAATACAGGTAATTATCCTGAGAATTAATGGATAAAATTTCATGAAACTAAAATACCTTTGCACAAGAAAAGAAATCAGTAGAGTGGACTGACAGTCCACAGAATGGGAGAAAACCTTTGCTAATAGGACATGGACACCACAAAGAATTCCAAGAGTTGCCAACCCCCAATAAACCAGCCAATGATGTCATAGCTAATGAGTATAATTGATACTTATATTAGTATTAAAAAATTGTATTAAAAATATAAATGACCAGTAAATATTAGGGAAAAAGTCTCTGAAATCCTTAGCCAACAAGGAAAATAAATACATAAATAAATAAATTACCTAAAACTGCTTTGTGATTCCACCTCAGTCTAGTCAGAATGGAGGGAGGCCAAGCAGATAAATGAGATTATAGGGCGGTGTCTATAAGACAATCTGGAGTGGAAGTACCTGGGCTCTCTGCCAGGCTGCTGTGCTTCTGTGTACACTGTGTCACTGCCTTTTTGCCCACCATTGGCCATGGGGTTAGGAGCAAAGCTCCCTTCCTGCCTTGCAGCTTCCCTAGTAGCCCAGCAGCCTGCCCTATACCCTCTATGAAAGTGCATCCCTAGCACACCGTCAGGCTTCATGAGCATCCTCTGGCCCAAGTTCAACATCTTCTCAAGCTTTGGTGACAGTTATTTGGAATCACTTCGTATCACTACTTAAGAGCATCAAAAAAAAAAAAAAAATCACAGTCTGTATTTCACACCCACAGGTAGGGGACAGAGTATTCACGTTAGATGATCCTCAGAATGTACCAACCTTGTGACACACTGCTCTGATCTTTAGCCCTTCTGTTATGTGTGTCTTTTAGTACCCAAGGAGAGTGGCCACAAACAGAAGGGCTTTTACAATGACTCTGATCGTGTGTGACACAGATGAGTACAGAATCCCTGTTTGCAAACCTCGCCTGTATCAGCTGCGACAAAAGTTCCTCATCCTCAAAGGAGTGCCTGTAATTGTGAGGTCTAAAACAGTGCAAAGCATTCTCGAACAGCTGGCCAGCTGTTGTGTTTTATCAAAGGGAGTGACCTCATTTAGGAAGAGTCAACAGCCACCAACATATTTGTTTTAGCTTTCAGATTTTAAGGCCAAAATAGACACAGAGTGAAGGTACTTTTGGGGAGACTGAATCTATGATCTGTGACTGGCAGCTTGATTCCCCTCTATATTGAAACCAAGGTGGTGGAATGTATTGCCAAGGTGATGACAAACCCAAATTATGAGCACAGAGAATACAGGACCATACAAAAGGAGACAGCTTTCGAACAACATGTGGCTGCCCCAAAAGAGACATATAACAGAGACTGAAGATCAGGGTGGTGTGTCAAAAGGTTGGTACATTTTGAGGGCTAGGCTAGTGTGAGCACCCTGTCAGCTACCTCTGGACTCTCCCTACAAAGGGAGTGAAATGCAGATTGTGATTTTGATGGTCATAAGCAGCAATGCCAGGAGATTCCAAATACCTGCCACCAAAGCACAAGAAGATGTTGCGCTTGGGCTTGAGGATGCTCGTGAAGTCACACCACTGCCAAGTGGCCAGTTGTGATTGACAGGGAGATCACATCTAGAGGTCTTAATTTCAATTAGTGACCCTAACTGCAGATATCAAATTGGCTTTTGATAGAAGATGGTGAAAAAATAAATACTTCTGTCCATCCATGAAGGTATTGATGGTATCATTTGTGGTCCAAAGCTGGACATCAAGAGTTGCCAGTTCCATTCAGTTCTTGTCTACCCTGAGTTCAGAGTGTCTACCAAAACTATGGATCTTGACGGGGATTGGAAACCCTTCCTAAAACACTGATAGTGCTTCCACCAACTCACTGAAAAGCCCTCTGATATCTCATGGAGCTTCTAAACGGGCAACCCTTCACCAGGAGGATCTGATGGGTGCAGAGTGTTAGAATTGTGTTTGGTCTCATCCTTTTGAAAATGATGCAGTGGCTTTGTTGAATCATATGAAGTCAGAGATGGGTGGTGTGTCTGCTGATCAGCTATGAGAGAACATTTTACTTTAAAATTTTAATTTGAGGGGAAAAGAAACATTTAGACATGAAAGAATGTTCTATAGTTATAAGACGTCATTAAGATTTTTTTTTTTTTTTGTCATTAGAGGTTTGGATAAATAGCCAGATGTAAGTGAAGAGACTGTTTGTTATTTCTGTAACACGGCTCAGCTGTCCCTGTGAAACAGAGAATGGACATATGAGGTTCGGCCCAAATGCAGCATCTTCTTGTGCTTTGGTGGCAGGTATTTGGAATCTTCTTGCATCCCTGCTTATGAACATCAAAATCACAATCTGCATTTTACTCCCTTTGTAGGGAGAGCCCAGAGGTAGGTGAGAGGGTACTCCCACTAGCCTGGTCCTCAGAATGTACCAACCTTATGACACACCACCCCGATCTTCAGCACCTCTGTTATCTGCCTCTTTTGGGGCAGCCGTATGTACACTGCCTCTTGGTCTCGCTTGGTCTCTGCTTGTCACCCAGTGTGTCTCCCAGTGTGAACTGTTGTGGCGTTGCATTTGGTGTTTATGCTGTTGGTTTGTGATGCTTGCACAAACACGCACACAGGAACAGACAGACAGCGCCACTGAACCATAGCATGTGCTGGGCTCTCAAATGTTCCGTGAGGTTTCTCTTAGCTTTTCTCGAATGGGATTGGACTGTCTCTCTAGGAAAAAAAAAAGCAAAAATCTGCTTTTAAACTTCTTACCACAGTAAGTTATTCTGCCAATTAAAATGGACAACACGGAAGGGTTTTGTTAAGGTATTGTCTTTCATTGTAATTTTGTATTTTTATCCAGTGTGCATTTATGAATTTATTACATTTGGTGTTTAGAAATATAAAAATTAAAAACAACAACAACAAGGAAGAAGACAAAGGACAAAAATTCAAAACTACTAGGGAATATGCGGGGTAAGTGGAACATTTTGATTCTGCTGGGGGAATGTCGCTCTGATGCGGCCACATTGGAAACAAGTATTCAGGTCACTCAAGAAACTCCAAATAGTCATGTGTGAAACCTGCTGCACCACTCCCAGTGTGTACCTGAAGGTCTGCACACACAGGTTTATGGCTGCACTAGTCACACAGCCAAGATACAGGACAAACCTAGATGTCCATCAGAAGGTAAGGGAAGGCACTTGGTACATGGGTGGTGGGGGGTGTTATTTAGCTGTAAAGAATGATGGAATTAAGGCATGTGCAGGGAAATGGATGGAGAGCGTCATGTTAAGCAAAATGAGCCCGACTCAGAAAGACAGGCTATGGTCTTGCTCATATATAAACCACAGATTGGCGTGCGTGCGTGCGTGCGTGCGTGCGTGCGTGCGTGCGTGCGTGTGTGTGTGTTGTAGCATGGTTATAGAAAGAGGGTATGTAAGGGGAAGAAAGGTCTGAAAGGGGAAGCAGCAAGAAAAGGCGATGGGATGGATATTCTATAAGGGGGAGGGGCTGCTGGGGAAGAGGAAGGTGACTAATAGAGGAAGCAGACAGATGAGAGGGCACTGATGATAAGGATAGAAACAAAGTAGAATGACATAGATGCAGGAACATGAAACGTCACCGTAAAACCCACAGCTTCGTATGCTAGCAAAAAACCTAACAAATGTTATGAATGTTAGAAGTTAATGTTAAATATTTAAAAATGTTATAAATATTAAAAAATGTTTAAAACCTAATAGATGTTAAATAACTTAATGTTAAAAATAAATGTTAAATGTTAAATAAGCTTAAATAATGAATGCTATTTATTATTGTTAAATGTTAAAGTTAAAAAAACTTAAAAGAAAGTAACAATGACTACTCGTATAGGCATGCTTTTTATATAACAATAACATCTAGAATAGATTTTATTTATTTGTTCAAATTTATTTATTTTTTAAAAAGTGTGTGTGGTGTGTGTGTGTGTGTGTGCTCATGCCACACAGCATGTGTTGAGTCAGAGGACAACTTGCATGTGTCAGTAATCTCCACCTACTGTGTGGACTGTGGGAACTGAGCTCATGTCTTTAGGCTGGGAAGGATTAAAAAAAAAAAAAAAAAAGACCGGTAGTTAAATTCTTTATTCCGCAGATAACTTAACTATAACTCCCTACCTCAAGAGAACCCACAGATTCTTGGCACTTGGGCTAGAACCTGGGTCTCAGAGTCACTGCTTTTCCCACCTCACTCCACACATGCTCTGTAGGATTGATTCAAGTCCTCCCTGGCCAGCTAGTGTCTGACTACTCCGACCTCTAGTCAGCTAGTGCCCTGAGGGGTCAGATGCTATCAGGTGCTGCCCACCACAGCTCGTCAGGTGAAGGCCCACTGCCTTCAAGTGTGTTTAAGTCACGAGGTCTCCCGCTTTCAGAGTCTAGGTTAGCAATCATTTTTCTCTGCTCTTAGTTCTTGTAGGATGCTGCAGCTCAACTAGAAATTTTAAAATGTTCATTTGGGAAAAGCTCAATAAATAATAGATGTACATATAGAGAGATGAGTAACTATACCTCATCTACTGAATTTTTAACAAAATATACATCATAAAAATTCAGTTCCCAGCTGGGCAGTGGTGGCACATGCCTTTAATCCCAGAAATTGGGAGGCAGAGGCAGGCGGATTTCTGAGTTTGAGGCCAACCTGGTCTACAGAGTGAGTTCCAGGACAGTCAGGGCTATATGGAGAAACCCTGTCTCGAAAAACCAAAAAATAAAAAAATAAAAAATTCAGTTCCCCAGAACACTTAACAAAAGGAAAACCAGTGGTTTCCACTTGAAAGCAGAATAAAGCAAAACAAAACAAAGCAACAACAACAAAAAACAAAATAGGTAACAATCACATGCACAGATTCATACAATAATCTGGATAAGATGCAAAAAGCTCCGTGATTTTTTTTTTCAGGTATGTCTTTGTGGCTGACTAACTGCACACTGGAGAACCCATCAAAGATGTGCATAACCCAAGGATCACCCCAACAAAACAGGGTGCCATCTAGGAATGTCTTCCCCTCAGCGAACGATGTGGCTTGCTTTCAAAAAGATGCTTTCAAAAAAAAGCATCTTTTCTGGGCCATTTCCTTCTCCTTACGAGAGACACCCCATTAGAAGAGACCAACAATGTCTGCTTCTGTTGTTCAGCCAGACTGTGAAAATGTAAAGACGTACACTCTGTTCACTAGAGCAACCACTATTACGAGTGGATGTCATAAAATGCAGTCTGAAAATATAGTCAAAAGATAGCAGGAAAAGAAAATGTCCTATGAGTGAGACCCACAGGCAGGTATATTCACCTCAGAAAGGAAACTCACAACAGATCAGAGTAACCAAGGCACTTGAGTCCAACTTGGTGATCCAGTGAATTTTTGCTGGGATTACTAACTGGGGAACTGGTGGGAGGTTCCCTATTGGAGCAGCGATGACTTAAAAGCAGTTACTTCCTCCAAAGGCCCACCCCAGGACTGGTGATAGCTCATTGAGAGCTGAAACCCCAGAGCTCTGTACAATGTGGGAGCAGACCAAGAGGTCTGAAAAAGCTCCTCCGGGCAGCTTGACTGGTAGGTCTCCGCTCCCAGCAGCTGTCTACTGTGTCTATTAATTTGCTTAGGGAGCTTCGATTATGTCTCAACTTCTCTCTTCCCAGGCATGGGTGTTTGTTTACTGCGTCTTTGTCCACTTGGAGGGAATGTTTCCATTCAGAGGAAACAACTGTTCCAAAAGGGAGGAAGGAAGGAGGAGATACAGATGGCATCAACAGAAAACACAAAATAAAAAAAAGTACAATGTTTTCTGGACTATCTTGAGTGTAAACTCAATAAATGTTTCAATGGAAAAACAAGGGAAGGGGCCAGGGTAATGGGTCAGGGGGGGAAGGCTCCAAATCTGATAATCTGAATTGTCATACTCAAGTGTGGGACACACATACACACACACACACACCCCACACACACATCCCCCCCACACCCACACCCACGTAATTTCTAGAAGAGCCAAGGGAGGAGGAAAGATTTTAAGCACTAATTGGAAATAAGAGACTCCAGGCAGCGGCTTTGCTTCTCATTATGAAGATTGTTGAATTCTAAAGTACTCACTTATGGAGTTGTATAGGTTCTCAGGCTTCTGAATGGTTTGAGTGTCTTGTATTCTAAAATCTTTGGGAAAACTCTTAAATTCTTAAATTTAAATCTGGAGAAGCATGATTAAATTCTGAGAGTTTGATTTATTAAAGGTGCCCTGGGGTTTTATGCAAATTGAGCTGTGTTCTCAGTGTCCAGCTTTGCATATGATTTGATTAGCTCTCTGATCTGGGGATACATCCTCAGAGGGTTACTCCTGTGTTCCTTTTCAGGATGAAAAGGTCAGCCTCTTGATAGATTTTCTAGAATAGAAAAAACGACCCTCTATCCCATTATAGTTTCTATCTTGATACCATTCCCTTGACAACAGCCTTTCTTCCAGGAAGACTTCAAGGTCTGCCACTCCTTTTGTTTCCCAGAAAAGTAATCCAGTGCCTGGCATGTGGCAGATACTTAGTAACTACCTACCACAATGTGATTCTTAGCCTAGGATTTTAGTTTACAATTGTCTGTAGGATACATTTACCTATATTTTATTTGCATGCATGAGTGCATGCGTGCATGCGTACGTGTGTGTGTGTGTGTGTGTGTGTGTGTGTGTGTGTGTGCATCATCCTGTCACTCCTGTGTAAGAAGCTTAGGAGCAGATATCAGGTGTCCTGTCTCTTGTTCTTCTTTATCCCCTTGAGACAGGGTCTATTATTGAACCTGTAGCCTGTTGGTTTCTTTTTTCTTTTTGCTGTCTAGCCAAGCAAGCTGGAATTGTAAGAGGCATGTGCAACCATACTTGGCTTTTATAAAGGTGTTGAAAAACCAAACTAAGGTCTTCAAGTTTGTGTATGTATCAAGTGCTGGACCCCCACCCCCCTCTGCCTGAGCCATCTTGACAGCCTCTTGTTAATTAAAAAAATTAAACACATTTATATATATATATACATTTTGTATGGTTAAAAGTTTTTTTTTTAAGTAGATCATTTTAGGAGTTTAGTAAAGGCACACATGTGTGCAACTACCCCTTAAATAAATAGTTCCATCACATCCCACATTCTCTCCAGCCATTTGCCATCTCATGCCCTCCTCCATTTCCATGCAAACTAGCTGCACATAGCCACTCAGTTAGGTTGTATTATTTTATATTAGTTTTCATTTTTTAAAAATAATTTTATACATTATGTACTATACTATACTATGCACTTCTCTGTACCTGGCTTCTTTTGTGGATGGGATCTTTTGAGATCTATTTATTTGTTAACATGTTTTAGTAGTTTATTTCCTTTTATCCTTGAGTTCTGTATCATTGTTTCTATAGGCTACACTTTTAATCTGTTGATGAATATTTAGTTGTTTCAATGTTTTGACTAATATTAACCAAATTACGGATGGATATTGACAAATAACTTATAGCACAGAACTTTTTTGTGTAAACACCAAGGAGCAGAAAGGATGGGTCATTAGGGCAGACACACACCAAGAAACTTCAAATTGTTTCAAACATTGCTTTCTACATTTCACTGTCTTGTCAACAATCCTCGAGTGCTTGTTACACTGTATCTTCACTAACACTTAGGATGCTGAGTAGTTTTCTTTTGGTTTGTTGCTTTGTTTTATACTCCAGTGGCTAGATAGTGGTTTCTCAGGCTCATTTTAAAATTTACATGTCTGCATGTCTGAATTCCCAGTCAGTTCCAGCTTACCGGATGCCACTTTGGATTTGTAGTTTATACCATTCTACAAAAGGGTCAGGAATTAATATAGCAAACCACTACTTGCATGGTTTTCATTCTCTCAGGGGAAGGGATATCTTTTCTTTGTTGTATTTCTAGTATCTAGCATGTGTCTGGTGAATCATGTCTACATTTATCATCTGCTGTTATGTAGTAAACGCTCCTGAATTATATGCCCCCAGTGGGTAAGTGGTTCTGAGTTATGTAAGAAAGCATGCTCTGTAAATCACAGAAAGCAAGCCAATAAGCAAGACTTTCCCGGCTATGATCTCTGCTTCAGTTCCTGCTTTAGGTTCCTGCCCTCACTTACCCCAAGGGTAGATTGTGATCCTGACATTCAAGCTAAATAATCCTTCAGCTTCCTGTGTAGGTTAGTTGTTAACTTGACACAGGGTAGGGTCCTCTAGGATGAGTGAATCCCAATTGAGAAAATGTCTCCGTCACCTGTAGGCAAGTCTGTAAAGCAGTTTCTTGATTAAAGATTAACTGGGAGGTCCCAGCTCACTGTGGTTGGTGCCACCCATCTTGTCTCCAGGTTCCCGACCTGCTTGAGTTCCTGCTTTGGCTTTCCTGAAGGATGAACTGGGATCTGGGAATGTAAACCAAGGAAACCCTTTCCTCCCCAAGACGCTTTTTGTCATGGTACTTATCCCACCAGTATGAAACTAACTAGGACACAAAGTAGTCTGAATTCAAATCTAGTAGTTAAGTCACGTGGACTGTGGTAGTTTTCAGGATCTGCAAAGCTGGTAAGCTGTTCAGAAGGCCACGATGTCTTTGGAAATAAGAGGATACATGATCACAACACAGAGAAGAATAAGGAATGCTTATTCAGGTTGGAATCCTTAAAAGACCAGACATATTTTAAAAACATACTTATCATTTATTAAAACAATCTAGTGTATTTCTGAAAAAAAAATCAACATTAAATTGAGTAGGTCAGTTTTCTATTACTTTAAAAGAAGCAGCTGGAAACCCCACAAAGTTAGTGATGTATCCTCTTGGATGTCTCAATCAGGAACCAGAGTTTTCCATGGGAGGTGGCAGAACATGAGCTTTATACTTGCTTCTGGAATGCAAGAATGAAGGAGGAGTGGAGGCTCAAAGTCCTCCTCAAGAATGCAGGCACCAAGTCAGCTTAAAAGATGAAGTCAGCATAGAGGTAGGAATTAGGTACTGGCTGTAACCATCAAGCCGGGTGATAATCCTGAGGTAGAGACAAGTCAAATTTCTTCCCTCTGCAATTAAGATAAGAGATCCTCCTGATAGAGATGAAACCATTATGTGTCCCTTCCCCTCTCCCCCTGGGCAAGTGCCCTGTGCAGTTAGAAGTACTGAAGGGACAATGAAAAAATAAAAAAAAGTGTCAGAGCAAACTCTGCCTTGCTTACTATGCAAGCTCAACTTTCAGTCTTGTGCATAGTGTGAAGTCAGTGACTCCAGATCTGAGCTGAGGGAGCATAGGGCTTCCATTGCTGGGTGAGGAGTCAGAGAAGACTCTTAAAACAGTCTATCCCTACTGTACCTGGCCTAGACCGAATCAACAACTGTTCATGAAGGAGTGACTTTGGTTATTCTGGATCTTTGACTGTGAAAACAGAAGAAAAGGAGTTCAAATGTCTGGCTGTGTGAGGAGCAAAGGAAGAGTCCAGCTCCCCGTCCCAAACTACTGCGTGGGTTGCAATCTCCCCTTTGTAAGACGCTGGGTGCTTGTTGAAGAAATACAGGAGCCAGCTACTGGAGGTTCATCTGGCTTCCTGCACTAGGGCTTTCTGTACTTCAGCCTAGGGTTAGCCCCCAAGGCACAACATCTGGCCAAGGTAGAACTAGTGCAGAAGCGCACCTTTGCCATCGCCTTTCTTCTCGGAACGTCTTTGAGAAGATTTTTGAAGACTGATATCCATGCCTTTGGTGGCACCAGGAAGTGGGTGACACGCACATCTCAGATAAGCCCCGCTCCCCGAAGATGCTCTCAGGTCATCGGGCCTGCCAGCGAGTGTCGGCCGCAGCAGACACAGGGCACAAACGGGGCTGGGAGGAGTGGGTGTCGGAAAGCCAGAACCGACTCCTTCGCTACCCCGCGCTCAAGGTACGCGGCGGGGCGGTACTTCCTGACCCCGGAAGAGAAAGTTGTTTTGGGGAAGGGGAGCAAGAAAAAAAAAAAAGGGCACGGTGAGTAAAATGAAAACTCTGAAGTTGTTCTGCTCCCTCTGGCCTTCGGTCCCCGCCCTCCTCAGGACCTTTTTGGAGCGCGGCTCCCTTCACAATCGCACGCTGTGCGACTCCCCGCGGAGGAGAGGACCGCAGAAGCTTCGTCTCCCGACCCTCCCGGGAGCCGGGTCTCCAGGAAAACCCGGAGCGGAGCATCCCCGGCCGGGACACGCCCTCCGCGTGCCGCCGTGTGCGCATGCCCAGTGCACGGCGGCCGCCGAGTAGGAAGCGGAGCTCGGCGGAGGGGGCGGTGGGAGGGGACGCTCGGAGTGTGGCGAAGGCGCGGGACACGGCGAGGGTTCCCGCGGCTTCCTCAGAACCTTCGGGACCGTGGAGCCCTTGCGAGGCGCGAGCGAGCTTGGGGCTAGCAACGAGCGCGGAGCGGGTGGCGGGCGGGGAGCAGCGGGGCGGCCGGGCGGAGCGGGCTCCGAGCCCCGGGCTCCGAGGCTCGGCGGGACACGGCTCTGGTGGTGGAGGCGGCGATGTTCCACTGCATTCCCCTGTGGCGGTGCAACCGTCATGTGGAGGCCATCGACAAGCGCCACTGCTCGCTGGTCTACGTCCCCGAGGAGATCTACCGCTATGCTCGCAGTCTGGAGGAGCTGCTGCTGGACGCCAACCAGCTCCGGGAGCTCCCCGAGGTGAGTGCCCGCCTCACCTGGCGCGTTGGCCGGGTCCGTGCGCTCCTCCGCTGACTGCGTCCCTCCGGGAGACTCTGGCCAGGGGGCACCCCACTACTGCCCTCAACCGCCCTGCCCTTCCTTGCTTCCCGATTAACCCCATCCTCCAATAAAAGTTCTTTTTCATTTATACCGAAAGACTTGGTATTTAACAAGTAGTTACAGGCGAGTGGAGAGACGTTCTGGTCCACTAAGTGGCTTAGGTCCACGTCTGGGAACGAACGCCGGTTAGGTGAGAAGCCAGGTAGCTCACACTGTTCCCAGCTGGGGGCGACCATGCGACCCATCACGCCCCGGGGCGATTGGCTAGCAGCCAGTTCTCGGGCTAGTGGCCCGGAGCTCCTCATTTTGGGCTAAAGCAGGTCTCAGAGGACACTGGGACCGAGCATCGCGAGAAAGTAAGCTTTCGTGTCTTGGCATCTGTAAGGAATGTGTTCCTGGCCTTATCTCTGTGGGCTGTGCCCTGGAGAGATGGCGCTTTGTTGGCTTCATTGGCCCCATGGCGACATTGGGGTGCTGGGCAGGAGGAGAGCTGCTGCAGGTGCCCAGGTTCCCGCCTCTAGGGCACAGCGTGCGTGGACCTGTTGCGCGGTTGGCACTGCGATGAACGTGTGTAGTGGTTCCCGCTGCGAGTCAGCCCTGCTGCTGCCTTTCCGCCACCACAGAGCTTGCTTGGGTCTGTCCTAATCACTAATGCCGTACCTATTCAGAGTTGTTTACGAAAATTAATCATCTGCCGCACCGAACTTGGCCAGTGATAGACAGGGATGATAGACAGGGATTGTGCTTCTAGGCTGGGCTGGGGTAGACGCTGAACTTTTAACCCTTGAATTTGCCTCAGGATTTTAGCTTTAACTGTTAAAGAGGACGCATCCTTAACCCAGGTGTACGGAGGAAGTAAGCCTGTGGCAATCCAAAGGTGCAGGAAATGGAAGTCTGCTGGGAGGCCAGAGAGCCTAAAGGCCTGAGCCTCGGAATGCAAATACCTTGTTTGTCCTTTGTTAACGCTACTGCCCTGCCGTTTTCAAAGAAGCTCTGATCAGACGCCTGGTTAGTTGGAACGCGGACTGATAACCATCTCCAGGGCTGACAGAGTTTAGAAAATCAGAAGTGTGTTCCTCTCAACATCACTAGTGGAGTTCATCTTGAATTAACTTTGCTTGGTTCCCGTGGCCTCTGTGTAAAGATTACCCTCCCCTAGGATCTCTGCAGAGCATCCCCGCCCTCCGCCCCTTAATTTAATTCAGTAGAAAAACCATCCAGTTCCCTCAGGCATGTATTATTTTACAGGCGTTTTCAAACACATGATCTGGTTTTTTAGCTTCGTTATATTTTACTTAAGTGGTAAGCTCACTGCTTTAAGTTGTATACTTTTTGAGAGGTAGCAAATGTTAAAATGTTTTAATGCTCTTCAAGGGATTTGAAATGAAGTTACCAAAAGACTTAGTAAAAAGCTCTTGGCTATAAACTTTCCAGTGCTTTCTGTAGAATTTGTGATTTATTGTGGAATTGGAAGCTTTCTTTGGGTTGGATTGGCTTTTCACTCCCTTCTGTAGTTTGTGAGTTTTTCTGTAATGGTGGAGATTCAGTTTTGGAAGTGTCAGGTATTTCTGCAAATAGTGACAACTCAAGAGACTCAATAAGGTCTGATGGCATTCTGTAAATGCACTAAATAAACATCTGGAAACCAATGGATGGTCTTCCTTATTGGTAAGTATTGCGTTAACAGCCTTAAATCAAGGTCCTGTAAAATGGATTCCTCTCTGTCTTATTTCACCCAGACTGCTGGGTTTGTACATGCCAGACAGGAACAACAGCCTACCTGGAAAGTCTGTTTGTTTCCCTCAGCCTTTCCTTGGGCTAGCCATTGTTCACGTTTGAGATCTCGTAACTCATTACTGTTGCTCCCCGTTGCGTCTGTCTGGCTTCCAGCTCCAAGCTCCCGTCTGCTCACCGCCCTATCACCCCTCTCGCTGGAAAGCTTCAAAGGTTCTTAGTGTGCTGGCCGTACCAGCAGTATGTTTTATTGCCTATAATTTGGGAGCACATCCGAAAGGGAGGCCAGCACCTTCTACCTGGGCAACAGGCTTTGGGATAATGACAGATAGCTACACCCCACTGAAAGGTCTGCAACCTCTCATTTGCTCCAACATTTTCATTTACAAATTGAGACTCCGAATTGCAGTGATTTTTTTCTCAGGGCTCTGCACTTTGTTAGGTAGATGCAATGTCTGGCTACCTCCATTTACTGAAGTGTCAGACAACTGCAATCACACTGAACACATAGGATGAGTCTGGCCTGTCTGTTTCTCACACGCATGAAACCTTAGCTGTTTAGTCCCTCCTTTTTGAGTCAGGTGACTTAAACCTGGCCTTGTTAAACATTTATTGCGGTACCATTACTTACTAGTTATTAGGAATATAGAGATTAAAGAAGCTGTGATTCTTATGAGCTGTTCCCAGTCTTGTGGGGAGACATGACTTAAATTCTGATGTGAGTATAGGGTGGAGAGGGTACCTCCTCTCATCAGCCGACTCACCAGCCATAGACATGTTGGTAATAACTTACCTAATCTACTACGTCAGGAGCAGTTGAGCATTGAATGGTGGCTTCTCAATAGGCAGGTTGAAGGTCAGGACCCTCATCTTGAGCTTGCCTTTGGTTGGATGACAGCCATTCCATCTGACTGCTGCTGCTAGATTCATCTGACTTCAGCTGTCCCTGTGCTAGATTCTTTTGTTGTCTGCACTAACAATTTCACTCTCAACTCCTTGAAGTGCCTGCATGCCTTTGTTCTCCTCTGTAAGCACTGATCCCCAGCCCCGTGCCCAGGGAGGTCTTGCTCAATAAACAGTTACTTTTTCTAGAATTTTCCGTTGTCTCCTCTTGGCCTTTAGCTAATCTCTTGTTGATTGTCCGATGACAGTATTTCAAACACCAGTCCCCCCCCCCCCAATCTTTCTCATATCCTGACTTATTTGTTTTCTAGTTCTAGGGCACTTATGACCTAAGCTCAAACCATATATGCTTACGTGTTCCTGTCTGTCTACCCAACTAAATCATTACCTCCACAGGGCGGGGTGTTGATGGCTGAACCTAGGCCACCATGTAGTACGTTTTGGGGCCCTCAAGTGCTTGCCCCTGCAACAAAAGAATCCAGCAGCAATGAATGAGTCCTCATGTTCAGAAGGCTGCCTACCTTCTTGGCCATCAAAATTCCCTTCCTGTGGCCCAACTTAGAAGTCTGTAGAAACTAGTAAGTCATCCCTTTTGGTTCAGAATCACTTGTTCTTCCTTGGAAGGTGCTAGAAGGCACTCGACCACCTTTGAAGTAATTCTTGTACTCTGTGAACATTTGCCATGAATATGACTTCAGTTTTAGCCCCTGTAGCTTGCTCTGGCAAGGGGCTGCCATCCCTCTTTAGAACGTTAGTCATGTTTCAGTCAGGTCTTCTCTTTGGAAGTGGTATTTCTCCTTCCCCGGTCTCCAGCGTGATTGATTTTCCTCTGCACCTGTCTTGTCTCCATGGCCTGTTTTTTCTCACGCCCACCTCCTTGGTTTCACCTGGATTCATATGTGGTCATCTTTTGCCAAGGCTCTTTGGGCCTTGCCTTGAAAGGTCAGCGTGACCCACACGTTAGCTTCAGCTTTAGGTAGTTGAAGACGGTTCTGTCTTTTGGATGCTCTCCTCCAGCCTTACTTTCTGCAGATGCTAAGATTACCGCCTGCTTTATGGGGCTAGCTGAGGCTTTAAAGGGCCACAGTAAGTGTGAGATCTTTCTAAATTCTCTGGCAAGAACTTCTTAACTGGAGTTTATAGAGCACCCCCCCCCCCAAGAAGTTTTGTTAAACCCAAATTAAATTTTTGATATGATTTGCAGCAATTAAAAAGTGGTCTGAAATGTCCAGATGACTTTATAGGTGAGTAATTATTGCATAGCTTTCTCTGAGCACTCCTTTTATTGTTTATAGCTAATGAGGGAAGAGTAGATGTGGCTGTGTGAGAGTCAGGTGAAGGTCTGGAGTTGGAAGAGCAGAGAATCTACTGCTCTTCAGAGAGCACATGAGAGAGGCATGGCGGGGAGGGGTAACAGCCTTTGTGGTGTAGTTACTCAGAATTAAAACCCAAGGGCCCCGCACCTGGTTAATGTTACTTACTACATTGTGAGCAGCCAAGTAGCATCTACAGAATTATTTAATTGCTGTGGTGTGATGTCAAGTTGTTGTTAAGGTCTCCCTTCTTGTCTTTATTGGGTTTTTAGAGTTATTTTACTTTGTAGTTATATAAGAGCTAAGACATAGGGCTGATACACCTATATACTTAAATGAGTGTATAATAAAGAACTCAATTATTCAATAAAAGACCAATTACACATTTAAGGAATGTGAATCCAAAGGGGATTGAAAGGAATGTTTCCCCTACTGATCCAATACATTTCTCCAGTTAGAGAAGCAGTTCATTTCTCAGACATCCTGGTATTACTACACAGTTTGGTCCTTCATTGCTTTATGATTGTTTTCTGTGCTGCTTCATGCCTTCCCCATAGATTTCCTTAGTCCCTGCACTCAGAGGTGAGAAAAACCAAGCTAGAGAAGCTGTAATTTTCCTGGGTTAGTAGAGATTAGAGTCTATGAAGCATTTAGATAGTATCTGTGACATGACTGTTACGGCCACTACTCACTAAGTTCCAAACTTTGAAGTAGGTTCTTTACACAAATCATTTTTCTTACTCAGTGTAATAGCCATGTTAGCCATTATACTTTCAGTTTTTTAAATGCAGGAGAATACTGGAGAAAGTCGAGAGGGTGTGAACATGGGAGTCCCCCCCACCCCCATGAGTGACCTGCCTGGGAGGTGGGGAAGTCTGGCAGTGGGGACACTTAGGAGCCTATTGGAGAGCTTTGAGGAGTTTCATACTTTTGGGGGAAATGTGAAAAAGCTTTAGAGGTGGTGATTCAGAATGGAAGAGAAAGAGGAAAGAGCAGGTTTGGAGCCTGAAGGGGCCACCTGAGGGTGGAGGCCAGCAGCCACACTGTGGTGGGGGTTTGACTTACCCTGTTAGGAGCAGAGACTGTTGGTCAGCATCTTAGGGAAGTGATTTCGGGGGTAGAGAGGGTCATATTGGGGGATGAGTCAGGAGCCCCTCCATGCTGTAGCCAGAGGAATGATGGCATATTTGTAGGAAAAATAGGGACAAGGCCCTGAGACGTTCATTCCTGGAGTTCTTTTCTCTGCATCACCTTTCTGTCATGCTGAACCAACTGGGCCTGATTTTCTTTTGTTGATATATTTCCTTTCAGTGTGGGGTATCTTCATTCAACTAAAACGTTGTGAGGTTTGTATGTAGGCTTTGCCTTGGGAGGAAAATGGCCACTCAGATGTGTTGTGGGTAGGTAGAACTTATATATCTTTTCCTGTTTTCTGGTAAATACAGTTATCACATTTATAAGAGCGTACCCATTGTGACCCTGGTAACTTCATGGGCTGTGGTTTTGTGAGAAACATTAGTACATCTATGTGTATATACTGTGCCATGAAGTTTCAGTAGCCTTGGGATTTGGGGGGTTAACAAACTGCTGACTTTATAGAATGTCAAGAGTACTAGTGGTGACCGTCTGGAGCAGGGGAAAGGGAGGGCTGCAGTGTGATGGGCAGCCAGGGAGAGCTGCAGTCGACTTCCTCACAATGCCATGGAGGCCACTGGCAAGGCTCACAGGTGTGGATCTCCATTCCAAGCGCAGGGCTAAGAGGACTCTTGTCTTCTGCCGCAAGAGCTGCATGAAGGGTGCTGAAATCATGGGTCAGGCCTTAGTAAATACACAGAAGAATCTTCTGGATGTCCATTAACTTTCTCTTAGGTGTAATTTAGTGGACAGGAATGGTAATTTACTGTTGCATGTGGTATTTTAAAAGATCTAATGGTGTGTGTGTGTGTGTATGTGTTTTAAGATACCTTGGAGTCTTTGAAAGAAGTTTACTCCGATTATTGTTGGAGAGTGTACTTATGAAGGCTATAACTTCTAGACTCCAGGATTTGACTAATTTGGGGGGAAAATGGTAGTTTTTGTTTCTAAGAATGTCAAGGGATAGAACTACCTCAAGGAGTGGATTTGCCTTCTTTGGGCAGAAGGAGGTGTTGTGCCTAATTATGGAGTACTCTAGATGATTTCTTGATGGTTTGGCTAGGTGAGACCACTGTGGCCCCTTATTGCCATAGTTCACACCCGCTTCTTTAGAAAATATAATTAAGAGGAACAGTCAGCTTGTGCTGGAGGGAAGAGCTCTAGCTTAGATGGGCAGTTGTGAGGGCTGGAAGTAGCTTCCAGACCTTTCAGACTGTGACGTGAATTCAGACCTTTTGACTTGATTCAGAAATGCTGGCTACACACCTCTGGATTCATGCTGATACTATAGCTGGCTTGAGCATGGGCTGGGCTGTCACCATCCTGTTTGGTTTTTCTGTTAAGATTGATTTGTGTTCTCTGCTTGAAATGGTTAAAGAAAGAAAGAAACCCATTTCTCTTGTAGTGATATCGCCCATTGTTTGTTTTAGTTTTCTTTAAAAACCATTTAGTTAGGGAGAGAAGTTTAGCATCTACATTCCTAATGTAGATGAGTGTCCTGTCGGGGTGAAGACCAAATACAGGTGTGTGCTTTGGAAGAGCTCCTTGCTCTGCCTTTCTTCGAAGCTGAGCTCAGAGGACCTGACAGCGGACAGGGCGTTGCAAGGCAGCTGCCTTTCACAAGATGACACAATGCTGGGTTAGGAGAAAAGAGACTGAGTTGACACAGTCCTCTTTGGAGAGCAAGGTGACAGTGGCACGGAGGATATCAGGCAACACAAAGCTTGGGCGTCCACTTGGTGTGACGGCCGTATGAGTCAGCCTTCCCTCTGTCCTTCACACTTTGCCTTCTGTATGGGCCTTAATCTCTGACTTGAAGAGAAAGAATGCATGGCCGTTGTGAGATTGTTCTAGTTGTGACACTTTTGCATAAGCAGCTTATCTGCGGTGAACCTATGTTTCGTTTTGATCATCTTCGGAAACAGAGGGATGACAGTCTCTACCTCGTACGGTTGGGTGAGGATTAACCATGCTAATACCTGTACAGTAATAGGAACAGTAGTTGGCAGATAGGAGAAGATAATGCAGTTTTATCCTTATCTATATTGTTGAGTAAGAGAAGCCCAAAGACCTCCATTGTTCCTACCTTTGAATTCCTTCTCCATTCCTGGTGAGAGTGATCTAAGACACAGACAGAGTGCTGCCTCCTAAGTGCCCCCCCCCCCTGCCCTTGCAGGGTAAGTTTGGCCACATTCTTGTCATCCGCTTTCTCTGTCCCTTTTGCACTTTAACACCTGCACAAGAACCGCTAGCATAGAGAAGACATAAACTACATTCTTGAAGGATTTTCTTGAGAAGTCTGTGACCCTTTTTGGGGAGTGAATGAAGTTTAAAATGGGTTTTGAGGGGCAGGACGATAGCTCGGTGGCTAAAGCACTTACCACCCAAGCCTGCCAACTTGAGTTTGGATCCTCAGGACCCACGAAAAGCTGGGCACGCAGTAGCACATACGGCTTTCATCCTAGCGAGCTTCTGCCAGGAGGTGGGAGGTGGAGGCAGGAGGATCTCCTGAAGCTTGCTGGCCAGCTAACCTGGCACACACAGCAGCAGGAAATGACAAGACCTTGTTTCAAACACAACCTTGTTTGGCAGAGACAGACTCTTGGGGTTGTCCTTTGATCTCTGTCATTCCTGTTTGTCTCTGTGCTTCTCTCTCTCTCTCTCTCTCTCTTTCTCTCTCTCTGTGTGTGTGTCTCTGTCTGTCTGTCTGTCTGTCTGTCTCTCTCTCATATCCTCACACATACACACAGGGTGGGTTTTGTTTATACCTGCAAATGAAAGCCTCGAGATTAAACCAAGGTGCACTTGGCTGTCAGTGGTCCCCGTTGTATGCATGGTTCCACGGTGGTGGAGGAAAAACAGCATTGAGTTAGGAGACAACTTTCGGTTCTCGTCATTGCCCAGTTCTCTTCTGTGAATGATAGAGGGTGTGGATAATGTAAGGTCTCTCTATGTTCTGACTTCCTAATTTCCCAAGTTGATCTTCCTGGAAGACCTTTAGGAGAGCGGTGCCGTAGTTACACACATGCTTCAGGAGGCGCTTAGTGAGGTTAGTGGAACCGCAAATCTAGGCTTAATTATTATAATCAAGGGTTTGATAATCAGGCAAAACTATTCCAAATACGCATCTTTCTGTGGTCAGTTGTTGATTCCCAGAGTCAGTCAAGGAAGAAAGATGAGCAGATTTTTCTCTGGTTCACCCGTACATATCCACACACATGCGTGCTTGCGTATTCTCTCCCCTGCCCATACATTCATTTTGAATACTGAGTGCTTCTTGCCTGTCTGTTGTTTGTCTTGTCTTGGATTTTAAAGCTGCAAGGATCTGAGGAATCTGGCCAGGACTTTGTGTGTGTCTTTAGTAAATTAGCTCAAGCAAGTCAGAGGTGGTGGTCCTCTCTTAGGCTCGCCCACTTGGTAACCAAGAGACTCTACTTGGAAACTGTAGTTTGGAGACTGACAATTAGGATTATCAGTGGATCAGGTCGTGGCTCTGTGCTCCTGAGGAATAGTGTCAGCTCTGACAGGGTGTTGGTGCTGTACTTCCGGGCATCCCAGCAAGCCCTCTGCCTCCTTTCCTGCTTCCCCACAGGACTGACTGAGTACAGGCTGTGCTTCATTCTTTCCAGCGGGGCAGATAGAATCTTTGTCTCTGGAACCTTCAGGTAAGCCAGATAAACAAATAGCCAGTTTCCTGATAACAAAAGAGCTGCCCTAGAGTAAGTCTGCAGAGGTTCTGTCTCTCACGAGGCCCCTGCAGGAGAGTGACACTTGGACTGATGCACAGTAGGCCACCATGCCCTTACAGCAGAGGATGAGCTTGGTGCTTTAGAGTCTTGGCACGGGAAGGGGTAGCAGTGGGAAACGGAGGTGACAGGTTCACCTGTCTGTCACCAATTGGTGCATGGCACATGGTAAGCGTGAGATCTTGCTGATTTGCAGAGGACCGGATAAGTGGATTTGGCCGTATAGGACCCAGATGAGTGTCTGAGTCCTGGTGGGAATTTAAAGAGACCTAGAATTAAAGAGGGGGAGCCCGTGATGAGAATTACAAAGACGCCGAGTGTGTTCTGGGTCCTGTGTCTCGCTCTTCCTGTGATTAACACACTCCATCAGCATAGAGCCTCGTCCTCATTTCACACAAGTAGCTTTTCCTTACAGATGAGGACACCAGAGACACAGAGGCCCCCACCCCCCAACAACTTGCCACCCAACTATTAAATAGCAAAGCTGGCGTCTAAAGACCTAGGGTCTCTCAAGAGTTGGGTCTTTTAACCACTGCATCTCCCTGCCTCAAGGCCAGACGCATCAGAAGCCCCTGCTGAGCCAGGAGTCCCATCTGTTCTGTAAAGGGCAACACAGAGACTCATGATGTTTGGGCTATTTTTGCATCATTAAGAAAAAGAGCACTGAGCTGAGAGATCATTTTCAGAACCAGGTCACCGAGTATTAATGAGCTCATTCATGCATAATCTCTCAAAGATTAGTGGCAGTCCCTTCCTGGGTCTGGATTCTCACGTTCTTGAGGTAACTTACCTTTGAGGCCTTACCTGTTTTCAGGGTAAAAGTGTGTTTGTTGGAAAGAGTGATGGAAGTCATGAGCACCAGCCTTCTCAGAGCGCTGCTCCATTATATCTGCAAGTACTGACTGGAGTTGCATTACTGTTTGCATGAAATCAAGAAATTGGCTTGCGACGGTTTTTAGTCCTGACCATGCCTGCTCGCTCGTATCCTAAATGGGGTCCTGCTATACTTCCTGGCAGTGCACATGCTTTTGTATTGCTACCATTGCGTGCCATGAGTGAATAAAACGAATCTTTCACAGTAGCTCCTATTGCATTTACTGTGACAAATACCTGGCAGACACAACCCTAGGAGCAAAGGTTTCTTTCAGCTCCTGGTTTCGGGATTTCATTCTGCTGGAGCAGGGATGGCAAGGCCTTAGTTGATTCATAGTAGAGGGAGTATTATGGAGACTACAAAGCAGAGAAAGCTGGAGTCAGGAACAAGGGGATGCCCTTCATAGGCCGTAGTGACCCCTTGTTCCCAGCCAGGCTCCATCGGTAAGAGCTCTGCAGCTTTCAGAAAATCTCCACTGCGGAACAAGTATGGAACAAACGTATACCATGGGGGACGTTTCAGATTCAAATCAAGCCATTCAACTTACTTAGTAATATATTACTTTTACAAGTCTCTGTTTTCCATAATTTTGCTCTAAAATGGTAAGGTTTGGGACTGCAACATGTGCCCAGTGTTTTCCC